>NC_134708.1:52479973-52589973 GCF_043290135.1 Rhipicephalus microplus
TAGGTCTCGACCTCGGCAGCTCACATTTTTGAGAGCTACTTGTGTGGGCCATTTCATGTACCGGCGTTAAATTCAAAATACGTTTTACGGTATCGTTCTTTTTGTATTCAGTACTGACATTTTAGCGTCTTAACGATGTTTCGTAAATGTTGGGCATTGGTAGCGAATTCAGTTGTTAGAAGATAGAACTAGTTTGAGTTAACTAAGAGACATCTAGCGTAAAACGCGTCGCTTTTTCTGCATTCTGTGTAGCGTATTGGTGTTAACTGTTTGAGCGCCATAGACAAGATGACAAATACTAAAAAATGATAAGAACAGAGACTTGGAAAAAAACTTTACTCGGCCATTTCCACGTCAGTATTCGATGACAATTGTGGCTTAAATACAACACAAACATATTTGAAATGCCAAGATATTGAAATTTTTTTGAAATTTATTGTGCCCAATAGGCACGATAATAAGGTTTACATTTATTTGAGAAGTAATGTTTTATTTTTGAGCCTAGCGGTGTGGTCTTTTTTTATGAACATTTATTGTTAATAAGTTTAAGGTGTTGCAAGAAGATAACTATTAGTTCTAGAATAGCGTACGTGAAGCTCTGCGTACGCAATCCGTTGCGATCGCTGCCACTGCGCATGCATCATAACGCTAACCACATTTACCACTCATGGTCTGCTCACAGGAACTCCGAAAGAGCGTGCGGCCTGAAAAGCCTCGAGCACGCGTCCGCGTTTGCGGGGTAAATGATATACTCTAAAACACCCTTACGCTAACGCTACGCCCGCAACATCCGCTAACTTAGCGTACGCTTCTTTAAAGCTCCCTAATTTGGACAACAGGTCTCACGTAGACCCCCGCGCAAGAGGTATTGATAGGTTTCACCGATTATCCTACCTTGGCATGGGTACCGTCATCTGACATGGACCATATATTGTCACAGGTGTGGAAATATTACTCCGGCAGAACCACCAAAACGGCGCCGAATGGAAGAAGACGACAACGTTGTTATTGTGGGGCTGAGTCTGGCTTGCCCTGTTGACATGCATTCTGTGCGCCCAGTGCAGTGTGATCCTGCTCTGGTACCGACTAATGACCTCTGAACAAATACTCCCCATAACAATGTGGTCAAGACGTGTCACGTTTGGCTTGTCTTGACTTTCCTCATGTGTTCGTGTTGCGGGATTCTCATCTTTTATCATAGATACATTCCCACAGTCAAAGGCAAACGTGACTGAAATTGTACGTGTTTGTACCACTCAGGTCTGTTTAGTTATCTTGGCGTGGGATACTCTTTATAACAGATAAAACTGAATTCACAGAGAATCACCGGGGATCATTAGAGGAAAGCGCTTTCTGCCGACTTGAAACTAAAGCTTTCTTACATTTGAATCGTATATGTTGCACTCTTCAGAGGGCCAAAAATAATCCTGTTTCTGTTATTTTTGTCGATACTGCAGATGAGTCGCAGTTTGTAAAGAACTTGGAAACTGGGACGGCACACTGTTTTCCCATGCATAGTTCAGTACGCAGTACTCCGATTTGTTGAACACTTTTTTTCTAAGCACACCCATGCTACTACAGAAACCAGAAAAATAATACGTGTAGGACTGGGACAGCTCATGGCTCTCGCATATCACAGTGCGTATAATTCTTGCTTTAAAGCACAAGTTACTAGACGTCAGAAGACTATTTCGTTTAGACTCGAAACATTAATCAACAGTGCTGGTTTGCGTGAACGCAAACCACGCATGTCGAATCAGTCAGCCATATACCCCCCGCCTTTGCTAAAGCAGCCAATTAATGGGTACAAGAATCGACACTACGGTGACATTGGTGACAAATTGCAAAAATCACCGCCCAAACACTCCGTACAAATGGTTAACCAAAGCAGAAACATGTGGATCCGGGGCTAAGCAGTCGGTTCAACAAAACGATGCAATGAAGCCTTTCACAATTATTGGTTATATGTTTGTGCTTCTTAATGAGATTAGACACTACCTTTCGCTTGGGTTTAACACAGTGTTTATTTCACATGCCACGCACTGTGCCTCGCATGACCACGGTCATCACGGTGTGAAAGACTATAAACGTGCCAATGACCCTTGCATTATCGAACACCTAGAAACGTGTTTCATAAATTTGCTTTGTACCGATGTTTGTAGATTGTCAGACCAATTCAAACATGTATGTTTCTACTGTATGGAAGAATTTATACCGTCTAAACGCATAAAAGTGCATAAAACTTCTCCGACGAGAAGCATCAGTCACCTCAAGCGTAGTGTCAAAATATCGAAGAAAAGCATGCCGACCCCAAATTTATAGCTGATGATCTAGGTAAGCTTGCACAAGCTGTGCATGCCTCGAAGGAGTACTAATTCAATACGTCACTTACAAACTTCATAAAGAATGATTCAGAAAAGCTCTGGAACTATATTAGTTAGGAAAGAAACCCATTTCTCAAGTTATTTTAATGGTTCAATGGTATCTGATCAAGCTGTCATTGCTCAACATTTCAATGAATATATTCACAGTGTATTTCCTGCTCCTACTGCTTTCCAACTTAATTTAAATGCTGACCATGATGCGAATGTGAATTTTATTTTTTATTTTGGTGTCGTTGCTTTGTTATTGAACTCGCACCAAGAAGAGCACACCCTTCCGATTCCTTTGTCAAGGAGAGACGCTGCAAAGCAACTTCGTCTCCTGGAACGAAGTCTGTGTCTGCTGGAGTGGAACACCCCAAGCATAAGACATGCGAGACTCTACCAAACAAACCCTCGACTGGAACTTTGACCTCCATCCGGACTTCGTCGACGTGAAACTTCGCTATTTTGTCGCCTTTGGTTGGGGGTTGCCTTCACAAAAGCACATACAACCCTCACCGGATTGACCGACAATGCGGAAAGCCACGTTTGTTGCACCAAAGAAGACATCGAACATCTGATATGCCATTGCTTTCGATTTGCCTTTGAAAGACAGAAGCTTTCGGACGTATTGCGACTATTGGACGATCGGCCACTCTCTATGCAGATGCTACTGCAACACAGTCCTCGCCTTTCGTCGGCTCAAAAAGCAGTGAAAGCTGTCTTGTGCTTTTTGAGGACTACAGGCCTACGTTGGTTGCGAAACTTTATGTGACCACCTTTAACTTTTGTGTAGTACCACCACTCCATACACATCAGCCCATTGATTGACAATCCTATTTTTTCTCTCTTTCTCTTCTCTTTCCTCTCTCTCTCATCTTAATGCCCCCTTCCCATTCCCCTAGCGTAGGGTAGCAAACCGGGCATGTGTATGGTTAACCTCCCCGCCTTCTTTCTTGTTGTTCATGTCCCCCCCTCTTCGAAGACAAGAACTTCTTGCGGACCCGACAATATACCCAACTTATTTTTGCGTAGCTTTGCAGAGTCTGTTGCAAAATACCAAGTCGTCATTTTTCGTGTCTCTTTGTTGTCAGCAAAATCGCCAGAGGACTGGAAGTCAGCACAAAGTGTTCCTGTACTAAATAAAAAGGCGACTGTATGTAGTACAAAATTACCGACCGATATCTATAACATCGTCATGTTGTAAGCTTATCGAACACATAATAGCCCACAAATTAAATGAATTCTTAGAAGGAAACTCCGTTTTAACAAATCATCAACATGGGTTTCGAAAGGATTTTCAACTACAACCTCATTGGTTATTATCGTTCACACCTTTGCAGCTTCTCTTGACGCTAACGGCGAAATTTATACAATATTCCTAAATTACGGTAAAGCATTTGACACAGTGCACACGATAAAATAGCTATAAAGCTTTGGTTAATTGAAATATCTGAATCATTTACCTCCTGTATCTCAGCTTATCTCCACAACCGCAACCAATAAGTTCAGGTGGGAGAACAAGAATCCGATGGCCTTCCGGTGAATTAGGGCATACGCAGGGGAATGTACTCGGCCCCCTTCTGTATTTGGTCTACATATACGACATAGTCAATGTAATTAGCACCCGTGTACAAATCCGTCTATTTGCGGTCGATTGTGTTTGTTTAAAGAGGTTACCTGCATTAGTGACCAATGCGGCCTTAATACTAACTTGCGCATAGTGGTGTGAACAATGGGGAATGATTATTAATGTGAATAAATGTGTGTATCTCCCTCTAATGTGCAAAAAAAGTCCCATTAGACTAGACATACAATTTAAATGAAGCACCTTTGCTTAAAGTAGCCTCCTATAAATACTTAGGTCTAACATTAACGAGTGCCATATCTCGGAATATACACATAAATAACATTTGCTCTGCCGCTTTCCGGAAATTGTGCCTTCTCTGCCACAAGCTCAACACTGCCCCACATAGTGTCAAACTCCTGTCCTACTTTTCCTTAATTAGGCAAAAACTTGAGTATGCCTCCATAGTTTGGGATCCACGCACAAAAAGTAACGTTCAAAGTCTAGAAAGAATTCAAAGGAAAGCATTACAATTTATTGAGAGCAAATTTAAGTCAACTGACTCCCCCACTGCACTACTAATTGCAAATGGTATTGAATTATTACAAACTCAGAGAAAAAATAAAGTCTTCTAGAAATTTTTCTGACATAGTAAACCACAGTCTATTCTTGTACACTGCAGCGTACGTTTTCCTATGTTAAGCAGACCCACTCGGCACCACTATCCTCATTCCTTAACGCGAATCTTCGCAAGGACTGACACTTTGCGCTACTCCTTTTCCACAAACTATAGCTGATTGGTGTAAACTAACGGAAGCATTCCCCGAACGTCCGTGACCATTTGTGTAAATAGTGTTGTTCTTTTATTATCTACTTAGAATTTTATCATAACCAAGTTGTTAAATTGTTCTTTTTTTATCGCCTATAACCAAATAAATTTTTGTAAAAAACCTTTTGCAATCCTATTTTCTATTATTGGTATGTCTTTTGATCACCCTGCTTGGACTTTTTGTCCGCAGTTTTTATAAATAAATAAATAAATAAATAAATAAATAAATAAATAAATAAATAAATAAATAAATAAATAAATAAAAGAGTGTAATGAGCGAATAAATGTCTTACGCAATCCGTTATACACAATGTTTCTTTTCCCAACTTCAGGCAAGCGTCATAGCCGAAACTAAAGTGCCACTGGAGAAACTCCCTCCGAAAGCGAGAATTCATTTTATTAGAGAGTTTTAGTACTGCGTACGCTGCGTACGTGGCGGCATTGCGTACGTAAGGACGCCACGTTCTGCGTAGTGCACATGCGCAGACCGCAACTCGCACGTATCGCGTTACGTACGCAGCCGCTACGTACGCACGCATGAGACGCCACATAACGCAAGGCGCTTGCGTGATCCGTACGTAGCACCATTCCGCAGTACTAAAACTCTCTATTGAACGCACTCCCGCAATCATCACATTGTCGCCGCAACATCGGCGCGGTGTTGCAAGCGTTCGGCATCGCGAACTAACTCACAACGCAGCCAATGACGCTCGTGCTTGGATACGCCGCTGGGAACGACGTAACTTATAACGCAGCCAATGGAGACCGCTTATGATGCCGCTGCCAGACGATTTTAGGGGCGAAGCTCCTTACGCTGTGGGTCGTCTCATCCTCCTCTTTAGTAGTAGTAGTAGTAGTAGTAGTAGTAGTAGTAGTAGTAGTAGTAGTAGTAGTAGTAGTAGTAGTAGTAGTAGTAGTAGTATGTAGCCACTTCTAGTTTATGAGTTGCTCAATATATTGCATTGTGTGGAAATATTCTTGCCATATAGTTAGTTCCCTAAATATACACTAGAAAGAACGCTGACGCTATAGTGTCCGTGGGAGCGGCTACGCATAGCGCTTCAGTTAGCATGGGAATTATGGGTATAACAAGGATTTGCCTATTCTTCGTACTTTACATTCGTAATGGGTTCGCGTAGCTTGGAGCTGCTTTGTCACGAAATAACAATGGGCGAAAGTTTGGCAGTTACGCTTAACCACCTTAATCTTTTAGGCTTAGCAATTCGAATTGGGTCACGAAGTGAAAAACGGTTTGTTCTTTATTTCAAAACAAAACAAAAAAAAACAATAATAAACGAAGCCGCAAGTGCGTCCGCCCCCAGCAAGTACGAAGCCGAGGCAAATTCCTATTATACCCATAATACCCATAATTCTCATGGTCGCTGAATGATCGCAGCGCCCTAGTACCCTCTAGTATTTTAAGAAACTCTATGGTTTTTGCGAATAATATAACTGGATGGCGTTAGTGATTTTAATACCATATCCACGGAGTGAATGACGATGAGTGGGGCAAAGCGCCCGTCCATGCATCCGTACGTCTGTGCTTACGTCCATCCGTCCGTCCGCCCGTCCCTCTGTCCATTCGTCCGTCCGTGCTTCCATGCATCTGTGCTTCGCCCATGCTTCTGTCTGCCCATCTGTGCGTCTGTCCATGCATTCGTCTGCCAGTCCATGCGTCCATTCTTCCGTCCATTCATCCATGCTTCCTTCCGTCCGTGCTTCGTCCATGTTTCCATTCGTCCGTCCGTGAGTCCATCCATCTGGACGCTCGGACAGATGGATGAATGCTTCGCCCTACTGCTCATCATTCACTCCGTGGATATGTTATGAATGTTTTCGTTTCTTCTAGCCGCATTGGCCTCGAGGACATACCGTGGCACCACCTACGTGATGACGTTACTCACAGGATGCCGTGTTGTGTTGTCTGCTAAAACGCCGCATATCCTGCGCTTTTGCTGTGGACACAATGCATACTTTCCTTTGTTTTGAAGCTCAGTGCTTAAAGAAGCTGTAAGATCACCCAGTGGCACTCCCGTGTATATTTTACACTGTAAAATCGCGACTAAAACTGGTGCAGCTATGTATGGGGGACGATGCAAGTCGTGCCGCGAAAGCAAAGCTGCCGTATTCTACAACTACAACCCTATCTGTGACGTCAAAGCGATCACAGCGCTGGCCTCTCTAGTGGAGGCCTTCGCGGCCAACAGGTTTAACGCAATCGTTAAAGAGCTGTGTCGCAGAAAACCTGCCACTGGTGTCGGCCCCAGTGGTTGTGAGCGAAACATCGTCTGTGCGTCCATGACCGAAAAATCATGTTACCGAGATAGCCGCGGGAGGCCGCTACTTTTCCACGCGCGCGCGCGCGATCACAATGAAAAGCCGCGCATCTGAAGAAAAAAAATTAGCAGATCCCGCGTACAATGAAAATCGATGATATGTGAAGCACGAATGAGGAAGGTTGATATGTCACTTTAATATCACCACAACGTACAAGGAGGAGGTAAATGATGCCGTACACGACTTCTATGTAATTGATTATCATGTTTGGATGTGTCGTTTACCTTGTCACCTGTTCACGTTATGTGATGCTAAATTTAGTATATGTGAACGTAGCAAAACGGCCACGAGCACTCCATGAACGAGGTATGTTGTCATGTTCTTACACGACAGGCGTGTCATGATTGTCATGTTTCCACCAGTCGCATACCTTCGTCATCCATTGACGTCACGTAACACCAAATTCGATATATGTGGAGCTGGCGAAACGGCCGCGAGTGCATCATGAAGGGCCCGATATACTTCAACGTAACGTACGCACGCGCACGCTGGGCCCAGCGACGCTATACGTTAGCAAAACACGAGAACTCTACAGCCTGACGCCGGGCGCGACCAGCGCGACCAGCATCCGTCAGCGCGACCCAACGCCAACCGGCGCGAAATGCGACATGCTGCATCTCACACCCACTACGTTACCCAGGCAGCACTTCGTCGGCCTCTTTTCGTGACGGAGGGACGCTGGACGCACTGAAACGCGCCTGCGTCAAAGCAGTGCAGCGCGGCGTGCGCCTGCGAGTATACGGCAGGACCGGCGACTGGCGTGGCAACGCCGGCGTGACGGGACGAAACGAGCGCCGGCGAGCACGCGCGCCGTGTCACGTCGAAGGGTATTGACGCCTTGAGTGTGGCATGTAGTCATGTTGCTACATGACACGCATCTCATGATTATCATGTGTATACTAGTTACATAGCTTCTTCCTCCATTCAGGTACCGTAACACCAAATTTCGTATATGTGACTCCAACGAAATGGTCGCGAGCGCATCATGAGCGTGGCATGTAGTCATGTTGTTACTAGACACGCAGGTCATGATTTTCATGTTAGGGTCTGTCACTTGTGTTTGCCACGCAATCACGTATTCCATACCAGTTTTGCAACACGACATGTGTACGAAACCACCGCAAGAGCACTAAGGTTAAACATGCCGACGTTGACACAAAAAGCACCTCTCAACGCATTCTTGCGTTACTTGTAAATCACGTTTTATGCGCAATACGTGTTCGCAAATTCATCGCAGGCAAGAACACCTTTAAGCGTTGGAACTAATGGAACCTTGTGTTCGGGGAATTTGTGAAGTGCCAAAAATATTACTCACCCGTAATTCGGGCTGGTGTGCGATCTAAGGTTGCTGGTTCAGACTAGAATTATGGGACGGCTTCTTACTCTCCCATAGTAGAGTACCACTTACTCTAAATCGTTTAACACTTTTTTTCTTAATGCTTGTTGGAGAAAGAAGAGCCTGACTGTGATGTGGATGAGGACCAGTCAGCGTGCATCGCTGAGGCCATCACACTGAACCAGCTGAGCGATGATCAATGAAAACGGGCCGAGTGCGCACGGCGCGAACTTAAATCGCTTCGTTAAGGCATTCCCCCCCCCCCCCTCCCCTTCGATGCACAGTGTTTTCTGCTGAAAAAGGCCTGGGTAGTCCTCCCCACCAGACAACGCCTTCGCAAACTGGGAATATTTTCGGATGCACACCGCCCTAACTGCCGCGCAGTGAAAACACAGGATCACGCGCTTATTACTTCTCTAATTGAAATTAATCAAAAATGAAAAGGGATTATGCCTAATTTAAATAAAATTGAAATAATAATTAAAAATAAAAAAATTAATTTGCATTATACTGAATTGAAACGCTGAAAGAAAAAATGCCCAATGTATTGCAGGGAAACACGTGTGACGGATGGTAGCATACTCACTTGGCATCCGTCCCCCTTTCAACCACAAGCGCAACAAAAGTTCCTTTGCCAAAATCGTGCTGGTGTACACGGTGCTAGTAATTTGGCAACAGAGATCACTCGCGGAGGCTCGTAGAAAGCCAGTGCGAGCCGCATTCCCGACGGTCTCGCGGATCTGGAGATTCCTGTGGGCCCACACTATCGGGCGAACTCGAAGCCAGCGGCGAGGAAAACTTCCTCCGACGCTGGCGTACAAAAATATTTTTTTTTCTGTGTGATGAATGTGATCGCCCGCATAAAATGTGCGCTCGCCTGAGTGTTTCCCGATTGGTACACGCTTCTTATTGTATTCCTGAAGCCCGCAAAGCTGCGATATCTGTGCGAAATTTCGTTGGAAGTTAATAAACTGCTCTTTGTTGTGTGTCTGTGGATGTTGCGTTCCGTCGCGGTGTTCTGTTGGATTTTAATCAATGTTCACTGTTTGTGAGAATGAATTTCTCTAAACACGCAACGCTGCTTTGTACGAACCATACCTGGTCTATACTATGTGGGCTCATTAATTTTGAGGACCCCAGGACAGCTTTATGATCTCCTATAGTAGCGTACCAAGTACTTAAAATCGTTAGGTATTTTTTCTAAACAAAACGCAGCTCTTCGGTGGTGGAAGTTACCCCGGGTACAGGCTCTTGACGTACAGAAGCAGTACCCTAAAAGGAACGTTCACGGCGAATCCGTACATCGGACCAAGAGCGGAAATTCTGCTTCAGTTTTACAGAGCTTCCTGTGGCCTAAAACGAACAGTTGATTCAATATAGGTTCATGCAGTCTAGAAGATATTTTATCACAGGAAAAAAGTGAAATGGTGAGAAGTAGCACATTGAGCAAAGAGGAAGAAAAAGCCTGCTGCACGAAAAAAAAAATAATGGAAACGACATTGAAATCGCGTACCTAACAAGCTGCGCGAGTTTGACTGGTTGAGAATACGGAGAGCATCGCCTACGCGTGACAGGTTAGCACATTGGGGAGTCGTTCTATATTACCGCTGTCCAAACTGCGGCAAAAAAAGAGACGGCCCAGCGTGCTATGTTTCAGTGCGCGGTGGCGAAAAGCGTGTGGCACATGGCACAACATCTATTTGGCTTTCGCAAAGTGCGCATGGAAACGGAACGTGGGCTGTTTGCAAGACTTGTCTTCACAGTGAACTTGCACTTACTGTGGCGGCGACGCTGTCTAGCAGAAGCACACACAAGCCTCATAGAGGCGCCTATCCCACACTCCAGAAAATACAGCTTATTGTATGGAAATACCTCGATGAGCAGCTGAAAACACACGGCGAAGAGGCTTTCCTTCGACGACGGCGAACACGTTTCTTCAGAGTAAGGGAGGGACAACTGGAGTTTGCGGTTGTTCTGTATACTAGCCTTGCGCTCACTCTAGAATACATGCATACGTGGTATTCTCTGAAATGCAATTAACTCGATCCATTTTAAGTTTCTTTTAGCCTGTAAAATTTGGATATACAGTGATCAATTTAATTTTGGTGCTAATTTCTAAGATGTATACACGGATTTCACTTATTTTCGATATTTTTTTGTGTATGCGCAAGTTCAGCGTATACAGTAAAACTTCCCTTTCTCGGTTACCTTTATTTTTAATATGAATATTTCTTGGTAGTGCGACAGCTTAATGCTCTCCAATAGTAGAGTACATCGCATTCTAAATCGTCCAACATTTGTTCTCAGCACGTCTCGCGCTACTCTGTTTGGTTTGCGGCACAGATTTTCTCGTAATGGGGCGCTTATTAATAGGTCGTCCATGTTGTTTTCAAACATACGCGCTCACACGTAAGCTGACCACTATGAAACAGTGGAGCACAGTGGTCTAAACTGAATAGAGCGGAGCTCGGAATCTACGAGAAAAAAAGAACAACGAAGATAGAGAAGGAAACTTTATTCATTTTCGGCAGATTGCTGGGTTGTTCTCCCACAAGGAGCCAACAGTGAAGACGCTGAAGCTTTTTTTACCAAACTATTTTCGGTGAAACTGATATCACTAATGCAATGCATATTAAATAACTGCCAAGTGAATGTGCTGTGCGCTCATGCCATTCAAAGAAAGTTGTAGATTACGTAAACGGCACAGACGCGTTCTAGAAGTATCCTCTCCCCCTCTGAACTATCCATTAGTGAAATAACCTAACATCCGTTGTAGCAGAATGCACATCAGTTGATTTATTTCTATATGCACACAACAAACATTAACATATTGCGCTATTACTGGTCCTATAATCAGATACGCAATGCTTCCCTTTCTGTTGAATATCTATCACTTCGTGAGATAATGCTATCCGTTGTAATATTTTTGCCTAGATGTTTCATAAATTGTTATAAAATATTTTAATGTCTTTTTGCATTGTATGTCGAAATTGCTGTCCGATTTTTTTTCGCAATTATTTACGATGTTTCTATGTCTGTGTAACACCCTCCACTTATTCGACTTTTGAAGCGAATAGTTCTGTATACTCATTCCTGCATAAAGCCTGCTAAACAGGCTAGCAGTACATAATAAATGAATGAATGAATGAATGAATGAATGAATAAATAAATAAATAAATAAATAAATAAATAAATAAATAAATAAATAAATAAATAAACTGTTATTGTACACAAACGAGTCCCTAATCTTCCATCAGCAATGAAGTGATCTTCGACTGTGACCTACATTGTTCATCTCCTCAAAAAGCGTAGCTTAAGCTAACCGTAGTGTCTGTGGCCTCTTAGATAACTTGTGATCTTTAATGGGTGCGGGCCACAGAAGCTGAGTGAACCTCACTATTCATTTCTGGTCCACTGAAAATGATCAAGGCGACAGTAGAGCTAACAAACAACTTTCAAACTGTTGTGGTGAGAAGACTGCGAAGCGGTGGGAGGCCTAAACCAACGATGACGTGGCCGTAGATCTATGAGAGGTGTGACGCTTGGTTTCAGCGTCAGTTCCTGCCCGGAGTTGGGGACATCCGTGTCGTGCCTGCGACTGTCTGTGGTTTAATTCGAATCTATCCGCGCTGAGAAGCGAGGTACAAACAAGCTTCCACCACCTATATAAAGCCTTGCAAAAACCTAAAAGGGACACAGAAACAACCGTCATCTCTTTGCTAAGCCCTAAAAAGAACCTAGAGGCTACCAAATAGTCTTCAGAATTGTAGAGTTTCACCGTTTCAAGCATTGCGGAACTGGGCGAAACTTTCACCAACTTCTTTTTTTAATAATTTAAAGGCCAACTCCGACGATTTATCGACCATATCAAGGTGCTGGTGTTTATATGTTCCTGAGACACTCTTGTCACGAGCCCAATGGCTAAAATGCTCAGGAAACTTTAAAATGTTTTTTTAATAAGCGAAAACGTGAAATACCGAAACCGAACCGGGTACCCTGTCTGCGTATGACGTACTATTTGGTAAGAACTGGAAACCGTATACTGGTCCCACCGGCGCGCAGTATGAAAACTGTGAAAGCCGGGCCAGCGAAGCACCGGCCAACATCACAGAAGAAAAAAGAAGATTTTTCTATGCTACGCCCGTGCCGAACACCGCCGCGGTCGCCTTGTGGCCAGCCCAATAAACGCTGTAGCTGTCAAATTAGCGACGCCATCGGCTTCATCACATCCGTTGACATGCCAAACATGACGTCATGGAGTGCTGCCAATAATTCTGACAAGTGAGGTGAGCTTTTCGAGACAATCTTTAAAATTCATTTCCAAACAATCAGAGCATTCCTCAAGCCTTCTTTTTTTGCACAAATAATAAACATGTGCAAAGGAACGTAGCCAGCGAATTTCATTGAGATCCATTGACTCCGAAAAATCACCGGAGTTGGCCTTTAAGCACTTAGGCTGCAACTAAAGTAAAATTCATAGCACATGCATCTCCACTGTTCTCATTTAACGGTTAAGTTTGGGAACACCTATAAGTCAGTCTCCCTCGCGTTAACGAAGCTCAGCGGAATGCATTCCGGAACATCGCTAACCACTTCGCAACCTTGCGTAACGTGACCTTTGCCTTGACCCCGAGGTGCTGCTCTCTTTGGCGTCATGACCCGAGTAAGCAGAAAACATTCGCCCTTTAGGCTTATTACGCGAAAATGAGCTTCGTGGCACACGCACACCAAGTGCGCCAACGAGCCTAGCGAAGTTACGCACGCAATGTCGTGCCCCGCATGCCAAAGCGTCGTAACGTTAAGTACCCCGACGGAAATGCGCGCGCGCGGAATATTCAAACGGCGCCGCGGCACTTAGTATACAGTAGCCGTGTCGCGTGGTTATACGACGACGCGTGCCGTGGCCATGCAGGACGCAAGCGGTGGCTCGCTTGACCTATCCGATAAGCAGGCAGAGTCACAAGGAACACACGCGCGCTCGCGTGCGAGCCTATACGCACCGCAGGACACCACTGCCCGCAGGTTATGAGAACGAGGACGTGGCTCATTTGCATATGCCAACGTGTACCTAACGGCGCGCCGGGCTATACGGCGTGCGTCCGCGATGGCGCGCCCACCTGCTTTGTGTAGTATATGGTGGTACGGCACAAGTGTTGCACGATGCAGCAGGCGGGAAGTCGTCATTTGCGACCTTGTCCTGACACTTACACTGTGTACAAAGTGTTTGTGTAACCGACAACTGCGCGTCGTCCATCAAATGTGTCACGCGCTGCTTGTCTATAGGCCGTATACTACAACGCGTTGAAAATCGAGAAACAGCGCAGACAGTTTCAATTGTGAAGCCAGTTTGCAGCTCGGTCGTGTCGAGTAGACCCACAAAACGGGCATGATTAGCGTGTCAGGATATAGGTATAAATGAAGCAGTTTTCGAACGCCATTCTCACGCGAGCGTGTAAGTCATTTTTTGGCACTTTCGGTCTGGGCTTTATTATGCTCACTGGGTACGAGTCATCGGCGATTGATGACGTTTAGTTTCGTGTATACATCATCTTCCCCGTACAGCTAAAGAGAAATGATCGGTTCTTGCCTTCTAAGCTGCACCATACGTTCTAGGATGCGACTCGCTCACGATTACGTGCGAAGAGGGACATGTCTTGTCGTTGACTAATGACGCGTTGTTCAATATTGCGTGCGTCTGTGTGCGTGTGAGTGCGTGCGCACGTGCGGCTGTGTGTGTGCATGTGTGTGCGTGTTTACGCACGCCATGCGTGTTCCACCACTGGCTGAGTAAAGGCAAAAGAATATAACGAGAAAGTTGCGTGCTCCACCCAAGGTGTACGACGGGCATAAGCGAATTAAAAGAAACTATGAGTAGGAGAAGTTAGTCACAGTACAGGTCAGAAAAATAAAAAAACTGTTTAGCGAAAAAGGATGCAAAGCGCAGTCGAAAGGACGCAAACGTTAAATTTCAGGCTAATTAAATCTGAAGAGCTATAGTGTCATTCATATGCCCCAAATAATTTAAGATAGAGTATAAGTCCTAAGTGTCAAGATATTGGTTACGGTATATACTGACTACTTAAGATAGTGTTAAGTTTGTGGTAACTTTTAAGCTTTTGTATTAGTGTACTTCAGCTAATGTAGTCTCGCAGCAGCATTAACTGAAGAAACATGTAGAAGGTGTTGCTAATAAAGAAACTTAAATTTTCCTTTCTACTAACCTACAGATGTGACTAGAATTGCGCACGAACAAAGGCGCCGTCAAATGCGTGTATTACGCACAAAGTTCCTGCCAGGAAGATCACATCAGTGCTATCGTCGCGGCCATATCTCAAGACGATGTCCGAGAAAGGCAGCGAAAGTTACTATCGGCTATTATTCCGAGCACATTCAAGAACGAAATTACTATCGCGTTATCTCCTTTACAATGCCACTTCGGGCCTTTCGTCAGCTTTGATATGTGGGGTTTAACGTCCCAAAACCACCATATGATTATGAGAGACGCCGTAGTGGAGGGCTCCGGAAATTTTGACCACCTGGGGTTCTTTAACGCGCACCCAAATCTGAGCACACGGGCCTACGACATTTTCGCCTCCATCGGAAATGCAGCCGCCACCGCAGCCGGGATTCAAACCCGCGACCTGCGGGTCAGCAGCCAAGTACCTTAGCCACTAGACCACCACGGCGGGGTTTCGTCAGCTTTGGGCCTTTCGATCGCGTAGGTGTTTTATATATTTATATTTTGGTCATACAAAATCGTTACTACCAGCACCGTTTCTCTATAATAAAAAAACTATGAACGCTTCGAAACTTGAAAGTAAATGTTGGTATTGTGTGCCGTGCAGTTTGCGTGAACAAAAATAGGTGCTTCAGTACCCGACGCTTCGTTTGGGGAGGGGGGGGGGGTATCTTTTTTATTATTGTCTTGTCATCTATGTGTTCCAGTTTATGGAAGCTCCATAGCGCACTGCACTTCTTTTATCAAGAATTATGCCTAAAATACTTGTCATCCCTCATCACCCTTCCGTTAATATATGCACCCATTTGTTAAACACATTCACTATCGCTATACCTTCAAACAAGAAACGCTACCTCAAGATCATATAGAATATACGCTTAAAATTACAGTGTACTCGAATAATAGGTTATTCTGGCGCAATATACTGCAATTTCAGTTTTGCCTAGACGTCTACACTTTCGCTGTAAGACTAACATCGAAAGCCGGATCGGTCGAGCTGAGCCCACCATAAACCACGCATGCGCAGGGTTCTTCTAGGGGCGAGGGAGGAGGGGGGCAATGATTTATCGCAGCGTGTCCCTTCCTTTTATATCAACGTATGAGCCTGACACTGCGCCATTCCCCCCCCCCCTTCCCGTCACACCACACCCTTCATATTATGGCAATGTATGGGGGGGGGGGGATGACTTATCGCCGCTCGGCAGATTTCGTGGCTGACGATTGTCTCGCACATGATGTCCTCCCTTCGACGATCGCTTGCCACTCGGGGACGCGTACAGGGACTTCTTTAACCGTCTCCCAATTTTTCATCTTCTACTTTTCTCTGAACCTTTTCCTCTATTTCAACCCCTCCTTCTACCTTACCTTGTGAGCTATATACAGCTGAAGTGTCGCACGGATGCAAGCAGTTGCGGGGCTCACTTTTCATGTTTTCTATTTAGCAATCACTATTTTCTCCCCTCATTAGGTGACTAGAGGAGGGGGGTGGGGGTCCCTTTCATGTGCGCACTCCTATGCTGAGGACATTGCCTTTGCACATTTCAGTTTCTTGCGCATGCCTTCGAAGTCGTTGACCGCTCAGCCATGGGAAGGCTTCCTCGCTTTTAATTTTAGGACATAGCCTCTGTTCTTCGGCGGCTTTCGCGAACTGCACAGGCTTTCTTTCGAAGCGGGAGCCTCAAAAGTGCGAGCAGGGACACGAGTCGGTGCTGGACGTCCGCCTGTGGCGTAAAAAGCGAGGCATGCGTGTAAATATCTTCCGTTTGTTTGAGAAAAAAGGTATTTGTGTTTTTCTTTTATCCCGCGCAGCTTCAAGGTGTGCTCAAAGCACGATTGAGAATGTCGTTACAAGGTTACATCTGTGCGGTTGTACCATGAAAGTTAGGCACTCAGATGATACTTAAGAAGAAGGAAAAGAGAGGGAAAAGAATCTGTTTTCGTTCTCTTTGACACTGCTTGCAGTAAGTCGGAATGGGTTCTTAGGTATGCTAGCTGGTTGGCGATAATTATTGAAAAACAGCGCAAAATACGAGATAGTGAAACAAAATGGTCAGAAGGCTGACTACAATCTGCTGTAGATAGCGTTACGTCTTTTACTGCATTGTATTTTGCACTTTTCTTTCATAAGGTCTCGTCATTCTTGGTTTCTACGTAAACACATACTTTACAGGATAATATTACCCAAAAAAACACGCACCGTGAAAAAGCAAAAAAAAAAAGTCCGTCTAACTGAATGGTTTTTGGCCGAACTTAGAACCCGAGCAAATGGGGTACGTTTGGACCAAAATCAATTGCTATTTGCCGTTGTATGGCACACATTTCTTATTTTCACTCAACTAAGAGCTCATATTGCTGCTCAAAAAGACACGGTAAGCTTGGAAAAGGTGGTTGAAACAAAAGTTGGTATATATGTACATTCAATAAACTTGGACCACTTATTGCCAGAAACTTAAGCGATCAAGTAAAAGCAGAAGGAATGATTACATGCTTTGCTTTTTTTTGTCACTACAGGGACATGCTGTATACAACTGTCCTTGTTGAAAAAATGCAAAGCTTATTCCGAGTTTTTTTTTTCTTTTCGAGAGCTTCTTCGGTAAAGGGAAACTCATAGTTGTGTGAGGCCCCCAGCTGCTTGTTCATCAGAAAAAAAAATAGTCTTATTCTGGAGAAGTAAAATTAGTTCGTTCACGTTTTGTACTCACTTTTCAGCCTTGCCATTGGTCATGTTTGTTATTTATGATTTAAACGTATCTTCTCATACAACACACAGTTGCACAGTGCGAACGTACATGATTAATACGACGCAGCAAGGCACGCTGATGTATTTAGTTGCGTTTACTTTAGCAACTGCACGTCTTTATATGCATCTCTATGAAATTTCCAAAAGAAGTTCCAAAAACATATGCTGGCACTTTTCTATCAATAATAATTTATCGCTTTGAAGCTAACTTCCTCAAGCCATCAAAAAGACCAAAAAATCTTTTAGTTTAACGCAATTTACAAGTAAAAGTACCGACAAACAAGTTTGTGCTAGATATGGATATCAAGTTTAAACCTGTCCACTCGGCCAACTGCCCCCCCGCAGTGATTCGGTGCTTATAATGCTCAACTGGTGACCCGGAGGTCGCGGGTTTGAACGGTGGCCGTGGGAGCCATGTTTCCCTACTGAAACGATCCGTATGCGATGTCCAATAATTCCGTATGTTTCCGTAAGAATCTTACGGAAATATATGGAAAATATATGGGAAACATATCTATATTTACCGAGACATGCGAAGGAAGGAAGGAAGGAAAATAGAGGGAAAAGAAAGGCAAGGAGGTTAACCAGCCTATAGGCAGCCGGTTTGCTACCCTGCGCATGGGGGAGGGATGGGGGAGATGAAAGAGAGCGGAGAGGGAAGATAGAAACAGCACATTCGGCAGCACACGCGCGCACACTCAGTCATAGTCCAGTCTTGTCTTTCGCGGTGTGTGACATTGCTGTTACAGTCGCTTGTTCAAGTCGGTGTCGCGTAGGAATTTCAACAGAGCTTTCGTCGCCTTCTGTTGCAGTGTCTTCTCTCGGGCACTTGACAGAATAGTGTCCACAGACATTTGGCTGTTGTCGATGCGCGCAAAAGCAGACGCCAGTGACTGTCTCTGGATTTCATACAATGGACAGTCACACAGGATGTGGTGTAGCGTCTCTTCGCAATGAGACATACGAAATTATCGGACATCGCATATGGAACATTTCAGTAGGGTTTGATGGAGATAGAACACTAAATACTTATGCGTTAAGATTTATTGGCATGCTAAAGACCTTAAGGTGGTCAAAACGCGCGGAGTCCCCCATTTAGGCGTCTCACATAACATAGTGTTTTTTGGGGGCGTCAAAACCCAGCAATGGGTATTTCTAGCTGAACTGAACCAGCTGACTTATTACGGGCAAACATTTAACGTACTTACATACTTCCCGAACTGCAGTTTCCAAGAGCACGAATTTGTTGGTAATGAATAACTGATCACCTAGCGCGATTGTTTCATGTACTCGCTTTCCGCCCTTGCCATACATCAGCTTGCCTGTTGACTTATTTTTTTTTTCACATTCCGAGGATATATATATATATATATATATATATATATATATATATATATATATATATATATATATATATATATATATATATATATATATATATATATATATATATATATATATATATATATATATATATATACACGCTACTTGAAATAAATCATGTTGAAATTAGGCGCTGCTCTTTGTCCCTTCTCTTGTGGTGTGTCAAATACTTGCGCTACCTGATCAGTTATACAGCAGTTTGGCATGCGCAAGAGAAAGAAAACATGGACGATCTGCTTCTTCTAATGCAACCGTTGTGGCGTAGGGGCAATTAGTGCGAACTAGACCATTCATACATCACGAAAAACAAAAATTAACGATGTGTGAGCACAGGAAAATGGGTCACCTAATGACTGGAATGAGCCGCATGCAACCTTTCTCGCCCTTGTTCATTTCCTTGCAGGCGAAAAAAGAAAATAAGAAAGAAAGAAAGGAAGAAAAAGAAAGAAAAAGAAAGGAAACACAGTTTTCAAGGCAGAGCTGTCGGTATCTAAGATTCGCTCCACTGAAACAACATACCTATGAGTGCATGCCTCGGTATCATCGATTACCTGCCAGTAGGTATACACAGAGACATTTTGGCGTTGTGGAAGGCGACCTCCGGCACACCAGATTACTCGAGGTCACGCGGAATCACTGCCTTGACCTAAGGAAGCACCAGCAGCCACTTAACAGAATATA
Organism: Rhipicephalus microplus; assembly: GCF_043290135.1. NCBI lineage: Eukaryota > Metazoa > Arthropoda > Arachnida > Ixodida > Ixodidae > Rhipicephalus > Rhipicephalus microplus. The sequence goes on from NC_134708.1 coordinate 52,499,448, forward strand.
CATCAACTCGAGATAGGTAATAGTGCACTTGAAGTTGTAAAAGACTACGTCTACTTAGGACATTTAATAATCGCGGAGCCGAACACGACATTGAAGTAACTAGAAACTAATAATGGGGTGGCACACATTTGGCAAGCACTCTCAAATCATGACAGGTAGATTGCCACTATCCCTTAAGAAGAAGATACATGACAGCTGCATCTTGCCGGTAGTTAGCTACGCAGCAGAAACCTGGAGACTTACAAAAAGGGTTCAGCTTAAACTGAGGTCGACTAAGCGATCAATGGAACTAAAATGGTAGGTGTAATCTCAGGAGACAAGAAGAGAGCAGAGTGGATCAGCGAACAAACTGGGGTTAAGGATATCATAGTTGCAATCAAGAAGATAAAAAATGAACATGGGCCGGGATTGTAGTGAGTAGACAGGATAATCGCTGGTTATTAAGGGTAACTAACTGGATTATCAGACAAGGCAAGTGGATTAGGGGGAGACAGAAAGTTAGGTGGGCAGATGAGATTAAGAAGTTTGCAGGTATAAAATGGCAGCAGCAAGAACAGGACGAAGTTGACTGGCGCAACATGGGTGAGGTCTTTGTCCTGCAGTGGACGTAGTCAGACTGATGATGATGATGATGATCTCGATGACTGTTTCATTTTTGGTTGTTCCTCTTGCACCCGCCTTGTTTTATTCTTTGTAGTACTTTTTACCTACGACGCTATATCAGGGTTGGTGCTCTGACCACGTTAAAGGAGTGACCACCACGATGATCACTCACGGATCGGTCAAACTATATACTTTGCCTTTAAGAATAGATGTGACAAAAGCGGTGGAGTCCACTGCTGGGGTATTTTGGTTATGTTTCTCAGCTGTTCATCCGAAGGTTCTGGGTTCGATCACAGCCATGGCGATCACATTTCTATGAAGACGCTATGATAAAGGCCCATCTTGTGTACGACGTCAGAGCTGGTTAAAGAACACAGGATGAATAAAAGTACACGAACACTCCTCTAAGGCGTGTCATATGGTCCAATCTCGGTTGTGGCACGCAGAAACCGACATATTATTATCTGACAAGTGGTGCAGGAAACTAGCAAAGGAAGAGAGTAAGTAAAATAACATATAAACGTAGAATATTACATGGAGGGGCATCATGACAGTGACGGAGCATATGAACAGGCACGAAGAGTTTGCTGCGAAAGTTACTGTGCGCAGAACATTGACGCTTGAAGTCATTCAAAATGGATGACAATGATAGGCAGCACATATATTTGTCCAATATACTTGCTTTTGAAATTCGCTTGATGATAGTGTTTTCTCCAGCTGCAATAGTTTCATGGCCTTATGTGTACTGGTTTATATCAGCGAATATCCAAGCACTTGTACCTTTTCACAACAGACACGCAGTCTCATGGTTATTCGTGCGTACCCCCCCCCCCCCCAGCACACAACATTAATGTGCGTTGCAACTTAAGTTATTTCTCTCAGTGTATACTTGAGTCCCCGTTACAAGGCGAAAGCTGCACCCTGATAACTGTGATAAAACGTGATGCGCTTAAACGACTGATGTTCAAACGCTAAGCAAAGCATGCAAGGCCTTTTAAAACATGTCGCCGCCGGCTTAGTGTATGACTAAAATGATGAATGTGTGCGTCGTCGCTTCACCCGCGGGGTCATCAGGCGCTCTCAAATCAGCGTGCGCTCACCAATTACGACGGCAAGAAAAGCGAGTTCAGGCACTTACTGCAGCGCTCAAGGACGAACTAATCTAACGCGCACATCCACCCTCTTATACCATTATACTGGTGCACGCACGACACTTAATGCACGAAGTGCGTCGTATGTATACAAGGTATTTTTCACTTACTGTGTTTACTCTCGTGCTTCAGCGTTGGCGTTTTGTGTGTGCATGTGTGTGTCTTTTAGTAGGTGAGAATGCTCATCGGGCTCGTAAGATCACGCATCTCGCTGTGTCACGAAACAAACAAAAAAAAAAAAACTGGCCACTAGGTCCTCGCACTTTCTGTAGACCAACTCTTTTTTTTTTTTTTTTGTCCGCTGCGCTCTCTCAGTAATCATTGATGTGGTTCTCTCTTGTTGCGCGAGAGGTCTCTACTGCGTCGTGGGCCCGTTGGACCGCCCATAATGGTTGTTCCAAGTCAGGAGCTGGTAATATCCCCCTCCCGTTTGGACGGCGTGATGACATCACAGCGTAAAGCGGGGCACCTCCAGAGTGTTTGTTCCAAGTTGGCTATATCAGCGCAGAAAGAACATGTATTGTTTGGCTATATTTGGAGCAAGAAATGCCTTCCAGGTGGTTAAAAAAAACAGCGTATGGCAGTTTGACCTCTGTGAACATGAGCAAGTGAACGCAGCACGAACATTCAGTCATTACCGCTCGTAAAGTTGCCAAAGCTCCGTTTACCAACTGTCGATGACGTCAGTGTTTGAAATAAGCATTACGTATTCTCCGGCATATGTCGCGATTATCTCAGCGAGATTGCCAAGCTCAGTCCGCCACATGCACCGTCCTTCCAGCTGTCTGTTATCTACTTTCTGTTTTTCATGGATGTCAAGACACGTGTCGTCTGCGGTCACTTCCGTCATGATGCTTCTATCAAGTTTCTTAAAATTAACTAGAGCCGCTGCGACCGCACTGGCGTGGCGATCACTCAGCGACAATGGGAACGGCAGGTAGTACACGAATTTGCCTAGTCTTCGTGCTTGCGGGTGTCGAACGCACCTGTAGCTTTGTTTATTGTTCTGTTTTGGTTTGGTTTCGAATGAAAGAACGGACCCTATTCTAAACTTCATGAGCAGATTCGAAATGGCGAGTTCAATTGGTTAAGGTAGTGATGTGCAACTGCTGGGCATTTGCTGGTTTTTGTGTGTGTATGTGTGTGTGTGTGTGTTTGTGTGTGTGTGTGTGTGTGTGTGTTTGTGTGTGTGTGTGTGTTTGTGTGTGTGTGTGTGCGTGTGTGTGCGTGTGTGCGTGCGTGCGTGTGTGCGCGCGCGGCCAACGTATATAGAGGTGGTGGCGCATTGAAATTCCTCTGCCTCCTCAACGTTTTCGTTCCAAATGTTGTAAGTAACACTTAGAGTGCGAAGAAAATTTGTTACTTCAGATTAAAAGGTAAACCTTTACCTAGTTTAAGGATTCATTAGCACAAAAATGCCTTGTGCATGGTGGAAACGTCGTCAGCACTGACAGTTCCAGTCACGCGCACTAGCATTATCGTCTGTTCTCGGTATTGATGGATGTAATAAAAAATAATTAAAAAAAACGTTAGCCAACGTGCTATTCCTCCATCTATTTTTTATCCGTAGGGAAAAATGCAAGAAACTTCAACGTGCTCAGATGTAGGTGCATGCATGTTAAACAGCCTCGGATGGTCAAAACTGGACTGAATCCCTCCACTAAAGCGTCCCTCGCAATTAAAACGTGGTTTTGACGCGGAAACTCCCAATAATAATTACTACCCAGCTATTAAAAGATAATTGTTACTGTACGAAAAGATAATTGTTACTGCACCAGAATTGTATTTCATGCGTATCCCTGCTTTCATTTACAGAGGAAATCGTTGAAGCATAGTCGCGCATGTTCAATGTGGACGCGATATAAATGAATATTTAAAACACGCAAGTACTTCATACCAAGCACCCAAGAGCATTTCAGTTGTTTCACGAAATATACAAATTATTGAACCACGCAATTATTTATAATACAGCACACTGAAACAATGCGGTCGTTCATGGCTAGATGTTACGTTGCGAATTCACATAATTATGTAAACGATCACCGCCAGACGATCACTGTCAGATGGCATTTTGAATACAAGCACACGCTCCGCTCGAGTCCGAAGCTAGAACAGCGATTCGTTACAAAACACTTTCTAGCCATTTCGAGAACCTTTCAGCAATTCGATGTCATCTTCGCCGACAGAATAGCATTGAATAATTGATATGTGGGGTTTGACGTCCCAATACCACCATATGAATATAAGAGACGCTGTAGTGGAGGGATCCGGAAATTTCAAGAGAATATCATTAAACGTACACGAACGAAAAACCTGGCTTCAAAACTGCGTGGTCACACATGCCAACAAAAGGACCCAGAATCAGCAGCATGCACGTTTCTGCCTATAGCGTGTTGCCGAGACCGAGACGGCTCACCCCGCTCGTCATAGCGCCATCTAAGAAGGCATCGACGAAGCTGGTAAATGACTGATAATGGCCCGAACATTGCCTGGACGCTCTGGGATTGCACTTTGACAGTGTTGAGAGGGTGAGCAACTGTATATTCTTACAACGTGATTTGTACGCTTTCAAACAACTGTCTTCATAGACACGTAGCTTTTGACGTGGGGTTGCGCTGCCAGAAGTATGTTATTCAGCCCAATATCAGAGTGATGACAAATGCAAAAGAAAAAAAAATCTCTCATTTCACAAAAAACACCGGCCCTGCGCGGAACGAGCAGCACAGTCACAACGAAAGCTATACAAGAGCGGCCGCTCTACTCAAAATGACGTGATTTTTTTCCCGACCACAAGCCTGCCTAAGCCCGGTTTAAAAACGAGCTCTAAGCACTAGCGTGGCTCAGTGGTAGCATACTGGGCTGGCACGCAGCGGGCCCGACTTTAAATCCCATTGTGCGATTAGTTTTATTTTCCGCGTTTTTTTTTCTTTCTTGTGAGTGACACAATTTCCTCTTTTGCTCTGGCCTCTTTTGCAGTGGCGCTTAGTCGCTCATAATACTTATGACCACGAAAAAGTGTTAGTACTGGGTCTAGATTAAACCATTGAGCGGCTCCTGGATCGGTATATTTCGTAGTGGTTTCTAAATATTCTAGCTTGAAGTGGAGCTCACACACCTGGAACCATTAAAGAAAGCACTTTACCGTGTGTACACGCATCAAAATTTCAAGGAGGAGGAGGAGGAGGAGGAGGAAGGGAAGAAATGAAAAGCAGGGAGGTCAACCAGACGCACGTCCGGTTTGCTACCCTGCACTGGGGGGAAGGGGTGAGGGGATTAAAGGAGAAGAGAGAGAGAAGTGAAGGGCAACGTGTGTGTAGATGTGACCTTGTCCATTGCACACTTATAAGCGGTCGCGTAGTCCGGTTGTATTTAGAAAACTTAGCCATGCCCGCGTCGCTTTGCTGGCCAGCGACGCATAGAGCCATGAGCCAAGGATCTTCTCTTCGGAAAAAGGTCTACTGTCTAGTGTCTCTAACGTTTCGCGTAGCAAGTTGCGTTCGCTCGCAAAACGTTCACATGAACACAGTAGATGTTCTATTGTCTCGTCAGTGTCGAACGATTCACATCGGGAGCTATCCGCCATTCCCATGGGAAAGGAGTACGCCTTTGTAAAAGCTACTCCTAACCACAGGCGGCACAGTAAAGTTGCATCCTTGCGGGAGAGGTCCGATAGAACTTGAAGCTTTCTCGATGGATCCAATTTGTGTAGGCGACAGTTCCTGACACTGGGGTCACTCAGCCAAGTTTTCGACATGGTGTTAGCGAACGAGTGAAGGCCTCTTGCAGCGTCGGTTCTCGACAATGAAATTGGGGTTGTCTGGGCGTCCGCGCGGGCGGATCGGGCAGCATTATCAGCAAGGTCATTACCGACAATACCACAATGTCCCGGTAACCACTGGAACACCAAGTCATGTCCTTTCGATAAAACTTCGTGAATCAGTTCTCTTATTTAATTTACTAGTTGTTGATGCTCCCTCTGTCGTAAAGCTGATTGCAAGCTCTGAAGGGATGCCTTGGAGTCGAAGAACACAGCCCATTTTTGAGGTCGGGCTTCCGCGATATAAAGTATAGCAGCACGTAAGGCGGCAAGCTCCGCTGCTGTGGATGTTGTCCTATGTGACAGTTTGAGCATTATAGTGACCTGGTACGCCGGGATGACAACAGCGCCTGTGGATCTGTCAGCCGAGACCGATTCATCGTTGTAAATGTGGGTCCTCTGGCCGTATTTTTCGTTGAGTAGCGACAATGCCATTTGTCGTAGGACCACTGTTGAATGATGGCTCTTGTTCGTTATTCCCGGAATAGTGAGGCACACCTGTGGCTGTTGTAGGCACCACGGGGGTGACGCTGGTCTTTTTGCTGGAGTGAAGCCAAAAGGAAGGCATTCTCTATGGGCAGAAATAATCTTTGAAAACATCGCGTGTGGTCTTTGAAGTGGCAACGCTGCAACATGGTGACCAGGAACTCCGCAGAGGAAGTCTTATGTGGGCTCTCAAATTGTCAGTGGTGATGTATGTTCGAATTGGATGCTCTCTTGCGATCATAATTGCCCCGTAGCTTGAGGTGCATCGCGGCAATCCTAAGCACACGCGTAGTGCTTGTCCTTGCAGACGTTCGAGAGTGCGGATGTTCGTCTTGCACGTACTTGCCAGTAACGGCAAGCTGTAGGGCAAAAATCCCAGAAACAGTGCCCTGTATAGCCGCATCACTGACCTTATCGATGTGCCCCAAGATTTTCCGCAGAGGAACCGCATTATATGGACGATGGAAGTTAGCCTTCTCTTCAGGTAATTGCAGTGGGCACTCCACGAAAGGTCCTTGTCAGTAATCACACTCAGGAACGATGGTTCTTCTGGTATGAAATATTTTGCCCATTGATGGTAACGGGGTATTGTGCCATGGCTCTGCGAGTAAACGCAACCAATGCACATTTCTCCGTTGAAACGGAAAAGCCTTGCTTGCGGAGATATGAGCATGTCAGGGTGGCAGCCTGCTGGACTCTTGCACGTACTTGTAGACGAGTTACAGCCGAAGTCCATAGACAAATATCGTCAGCATATATGGATATGAGGATAGTACTTGGCAAAATTTCACGAAGTCCTACCATCCCGAGGTTAAATAAAGTGGGACTTAATACGGCGTCCTGAGGGACGCCACGGGAGGTATAGTAATTGGTGGTAGGTCCATCTGAGGTTTGTACAAAAAAAGACCTTCTCGTCGAATAATCCTGGATCCATTGGAATATCCGACCACCGATTCCAACAGCTCCCAACGAGTCTAGGATGGCTTTATGTGTTACGTTATCATCAGCCCCTTTGACGTCGAGGAAGAGTGCCAGTGGTATGCGTTTGAGGCTCTTCTGTTGCTGGATAAATGTTGTGAGATCAATCAAGTTATCAAGAGATGACCTACCTCACCGAAAACTCGTCATGCAGTTTGGGTATACGTTGTAGCGCTCGAGGTACCATTCTAGGCGTGTAAGTATTATCCTTTCCATGACTTTTCCTATGCAAATTGCGAGGGCAACAGGGCGAAATGATGTCAAATCAAATGGTGACTTTCCTGCTTTGAGTAGTGGCACAAGTCGACTTATCTTCCAGTCCTGGGGAACTTTGCCCGCCAGCCATGAGTGGTTGTAATAGCTTAACAACTTTCCCCTTGCCTCCTGTTGAAGGTTGGCTAGAGCGGCGTAGGTGATGCCATCGGGTCCTGGTGAAGATGATCGTCGGGAAGCCGCCAAAGATGCGTCAAGTTCTTCTATAGTGAAAAGATTGTCCATTTCGTAGATGCGGGGTTCAGGGATAACACTCCTAATGGTGCCAGCGGACAAGGCGGACACACCAGCGATTCGCGTACAAAACTCATTTGCCACTTCAAGTTGGGTGTGGCCTGAATGTAGGGCTAAAGCCATGAAAGGATGTCTTTGTTGGAAGTCGAGCGCAGGCCACGAATAGTGCTCTAGATGCGTGACAACGGCTTTCGGGGATCCAATGGTTAGCAGAATGATTTCCAGCGTTCCTGTTCAAGTTTGTCTAAACGTCGTTGGACTTTTTTCTGTATGCGTCGTGCCAGCCTCAAGTCGCATATTGCTTTCGTCCGCCTGTATCTTCTTTCCACCCTTCGGCGAAGCGCGCACAGTTTTTCCAGTCCAACGTCGAAATCTGAACGCTTGCCGGTGAACGGGAGGAGACAAGAAGCTTCCCTCATTGCCTCTGTGATGACATCCTCCAAGTTCTGGTCAGGGTCTTCACGGCATGTATTTTTCATGAGTCGCTGAAATTTGGACCAATCAATTCTTCGTATTGTGGTCTTAGGAAAGGAGTTAGTTAGACCCCTTATTCGCATATAAGTTGGAATGTGGCCACTCCCATGCGTTTCGATGTCTGAAAACCAGTGCACTTGCGACTGGAAGTTTCTGGATACCAGAGTCAAATCGAGGCAACTGCTGTACGTAAGGCCCCGCAGGTATGTAGGACTGCCATCATTTAAGAAACATAGGTCATGCTTGGAAGCGAATGACACGAGGTTTCTTCCTTTAGCGTTGATTGTCGAACTACTCCAGATTAAGTGATGTGCGTTGAAGTCTCCAGTTATAACCCACGGGCCCGTAGTTGTTGTCAGTATGTCTCGTAGTCGGTCTTGTTCAAATCGTCCGGATGGTGATATGTATATATAGACACCAATGAGTGTGAATGACACTTTTTCCTTTTTAACACGTAAGCAGACATATTTATTGTCATCATGCGGTTGAACTGCATGATGCACATATGTGAAATCTGTGCGAATGTAAACAACCACCTTGCTGCGTTCTTCGCGCGTTGAAGAAACGAAAGATTCATACCCTGATAGTTTAGGAGGTTGTTGCACGTTTGGTTCACATATAACTATCATAGGAATACGATTCATGAATATATACTGACGGAATGAAGAGATGCGGGATCTCGGGCCTCTCGCGTTCCACTGTATTATCGACGCTTGTCGGACCTCGCTGCGGAAGGGGAAAATTGGTCGAGCCATGGTTGCTACTGGAGACTTGCAAATACTGGACTTAGAGCATCCAGTACTTGTAGTGCACTCTGAGCGAGTGGAGACTTCAGGCTGCTGCACAGCTTTCGCATGGCATCCAGCAGTGTTCGGAGCATTCTGATGACTTCTGTGTCCTCCTCAGGCAGCTTGTCAGCGGCTGGCTAGAGTGATGTGACTGTTGATGTGCGCTTGGAATTTGCAGGTGGCTGTGATTTCGGCAATGAAGGCCAAACTGATTCATCTGCGACAGTGCTGCTCGTTGGTTTGTTGACCGCGCTGGCCGCCTTCGGTCTGGGAGGCAAGGGCAGTGGAAGAGAAGGGTGGTGGAGTGGTGCTTTCGATGCAGCGTCTGCGGCATTATTTGATGAACTGCGGCGACGATGACGCCTCTTTCGAACGGTCCTGGCAGCCTCTCGATGCGACGAATTGTCTCTGACCATTTGTTTCAATACCGCTATTTCTCTTTGGATTTTGGGGCATTCTTTTGACGAAGCTGCATGTGACCCATGACAATTCGAGCATTTGAAGGTAGCTGCTTCGCAGTCATCCGCAGAATGGGCTTCCGCGCAACGAGGACACACCGTCCTATTTTCGCATACGCTTCTCACGTGGCCCATCTTCATGCACTTATAACACTGTAAGGGCTTCGGTATGAAAGGTCGCACTGAATGCCGAAAATGGCTCACCTTTACGTGTGAAGGAAGAAAGTCACCCTTGAACATGATCTTCAAGCAGCGTGAGTTTCCCAAACGGACAACTTTTGCGATCACGCTGGCTTCATTGGGCGGTTTGACCAGAACATCGAAGTCGGAGCTGGGAATGGCAGTATCCACATCGTAGATGACTCCAGTGACGACGTTAGAGCTCACAGGAATGTAGGAGCGAACTTTCATTCCCCCCAGCTTGTTGACGTTGCGCAGTACATTAAGTGCCGCAGCATGTAAAACGTCGATGGCCAATACGTTCTTACGCGTGTTCACTTTGATGTCTGTGATCTCGTTTGGCACGAGTCCTTCCAGCATCATCGAAACAGATTGCCTGTTGAGGCGCTTCATGTTACCGTCCGGTACCTCAGGGATAAAAAAAAGGATAGTGTTTGTCACGGGTCTCCTTGGCACTCTGTCGTTCAACGTACTCAATGACGAAGATGTTCTGACGTTCCGCCTCTTCGCTTTACGGCTCAGCACCAGCTTAAAATTGTCGTCGTCAGAAGGCTCTTCACTGCTCATTGAGTAAACAAGAGTGCCCCCGCTGTCGTAGTCGCTGTAGAGTCCCGTACGCTTCCTGGATGCGGCCACCGCCGACGCCGCCGTAACTGGCGGACGTCCGTGGGGGTCCACGTCCATCACCGACGGACACGAATGTGATATTCACGAAGTTCACTTAGAATTAGGTGAAAAAATAGAGCACCTACTGAAACTGCGATCTGCTAAGCAATCACTTCGTCGTCGTCCAAAATTTCAAGGAAACATATTACGATAAGGTGCTGGCCAAACTGGCGCAAATTTATGATACAGCAATGAAGTGGTTGCAGGACCAGCAAGAAAATACTATGCACGAATTCGATGTATTAAGCAATGCAACAGATTTCCTTTCATTTTTATCAACCAAGTAAACACAAGGTATACAAAAAGTCTTCGGCGCTAATCGCCATTACCAAAATGTTTACCGACCCTGAAGGAAAAACACCGGTTCCGAAAACGTAGTGCCATACGTGTTTATTATTTTAATGTCAGGGCTTACGCTAAGAAGTCAGAAGCGCACACGACACCTTCATTTAGAAAATCTATATGTAGGCGGAACACACGTACCTTCGGGTCACGAAGAAAATTGATGTCGACGTCAGCTTGACGAACGACATGCTCCCATTTCGTTTTCCGGTGGTCCTTAGGGTTTAAACGAGAACACTCACAACTTCATTTCCTTTGCCGCGACAGCTCGCCACGCAGCATCACCCACCGTTTCGGATTTGTAGCCGTACAGATTGCCAATATCTATTGCATAAATCACATCACATCTCCACGCTGCATTTATTCGCGGAAAGAGAAAAACACGGTCTTCTCCAGTCGCCATCAAGCACACCAGCACGCCACGAGAACGTTCATCGTGCTTGGCAATCCATGTCTGTCGAGTGACGAGAACAGGCATGGGCACGTTTGTGCAGCGAAACACATCGGTCTAAATGTAGTGACGTCAGAGCCCACTCGAGAAACATTGAGCAGGCCTTAAATTATCTAGGTGGCATTGGCTCGGTTTGCGCTAGGCAGCAGTTATACGTGTAATGTGTCGGTAACATAAAAAATAGGCACGAAGCAGCATGTGTGGCATTATCAGTGGTTCCACATGCAAAAACCACTGCGTGATTATGAGAGACGCCTTCGACCAATTCGTGTTCTTTAACACGCGCTGATATCGATCAGTGTATGGGTCCCATGCATAAATTCTTTATCGAAATGAGAACGCCTCGGCTGATAATCACACCTGCGGCTTTCGGCTCCACAGCCGAGCAGGCGAGCACCACGTAACCACTGCACTATTGAGGCAGGCAGAAATTTTAAAAAGTCGGCCACCTATTCAGCACTCCATCAAGCGTTAAAGAAGTACGTGTTTTCTCTTCCTCGAATTGGGAATTAATAGCTTGCATTAGTGTCATAACCGTGCCAGCATCGAGATTAACTTCACACGAAGCCGCTATCATTCATTGCCACGCAACGTGGGGGCACTCAGGGACCCTGGGCCTTTCGGTCATAGCAGCACGTCTTCAACTTCTCCTTTCTTTGGGCAAGTACAATTTACGTTGTCTTCCCACGGTGAGGCGCGCGTGCAGCGCCAGGAGGCAGCAATCTAGTGCTCGCATACACTTTGTCTCCATCGCGTACCACCGGCGGTCCGGAAACCTACGTACCCGAAGGCGCACATGCACTATTAGTGCGACGATGAATCGCTAATGCCTTCCTTCGCTCTTCTCTCAGAAGAATTGTCTTTTGTGCTCGAAACAATGAGGACTTCATAAAGTGGAGTGCCTGTATTAATGGTTGCGCGCGTGGTCGACTCGTAGCGATGTTACGACCGAGTCGCATCTGCCTTCACGGGTGCCCTGAAATTCAGCAGCTTTGTTTGAGGTAGATTCCGAGAGAGTGAGAGAGAAATATTCTAATGGTCGGAAATGGGGAAAGGGGACGGTTTGTGGAACAGTACGCTTGCAGGGTTCTACAGTGTATATGATCCGGATCTTGTGGTGAACAAAAAAAGGAGGAAAATTGATTACCGATGATCACGAAGTTGAGCGACATTCAAGTACGCAAAGTATACAACTGCGTGAAAGGGTTCATGCTTGCGGAAGCTGGTGGGGATTAATTTCAATGCGTTCGCGTACAACGATGAGCAAGGAATGAAACAACAGAAGCCAACAGACGCCTCTGTTGTCTCGTTATTTCCTAATCATTCTGTGCGCTGTGAACATGTTGAGATGCAACACTTCCCGCCATGTACAGTAAAATCACTGCAAGGCCGTGGCACTGTTGTACACAGAAATGACCGCCCTATTCACTGAGCATGCATATACGACATTTTGATTACGTTAAGCTCAAGGTATTCGCGAATACCGACCATTCGCGAATGCGGCATCAACATCTTTATGAAGACGAATAAACGAAAATACCCGCGTACTGTGTTTCGTTGGCCCATTAAGTAATGACATTCGTCTAACTACGACGTTGTATTTGATAACACGCTGCGCCATTGCAGTACACTAGACAGGGTAATGTTAAGAAATCCACAAGTACACTTCAGATAGTGGTCACCTTAGAGTGTCTTACACTGACCGCCTTACAGTGCGACCTTACTAACAAGTATAGTCACACTGAGTATGAGTTTCAACACGCCGTCCGCACTGAAATTGGCGCCAATACTTCAAATCGGCACCTACACATAAAAAAATATATTGATGAATAAACTATCTCAGTTTGCGATATTTTCTGAACTAATTGAACGTTTGTCGGTGTCATTTTCCAGGCTTGGGATCACTTTAACCAAGTGTGTTGCAACTGATACTTGAGTGACGGTCGATTCTGCACACGGTGCATACGCAATGACTTCCTGAAGGTGTGAAGAAGACACTGCGCTCGTAGAGGATTGTTCGCTGGGAGTGAATGCAATGGCGGAACGCGATTGTCGTGCTGCCTTTTGCTATTTGTCTTCTGTTGAGTGGCTGCTAAGTGACCTTTAGATAACGAGAGTATAAACTAAATGAGGGCATAGTGTCACTTCAAAGACGTACAACGCAATATACGAATGTTGCTTCGCGTCCTCATCAGACGGTGAATGTACGTATGTCCGGAGACCTGCCTCGGTTCTCATCACTTCTGTTCCACCTAGTAAACTCCTAGGTCTCAGTTGTTTGGTGGTGACGCGATGAGCACGAGCGTAGAACGACGGGTAGATCCGTGAGTTGACCACCAGAGCGTGCGTGAAACAATAGTCTGATTTTATGAAGTAGAATTGCCGATTCCTTTTAGGGCCGAAGCTTCTAAGGGTGTGGGTCGTTTCCTCCTCTGTCATAGTAGTACAAGTAGAAGTAGTAGTAGTAGTAGTAGTAGTAGTAGTAGTAGTAGTAGTAGTAGTAGTAGTAGTAGTAGTAGTAGTAGTAGCAGTAGTATGTAGCCACCTCTAGTATGTAAGTTGCTCGTTAGATGGTGTGTATATGTCCTCGGATATATTATCACTAGATGGCGTTAGTGGTTATTGTATGGTTGATGATTTTGTATAGTTGACGGATGGATGAACAGACAGACAAACGGACAGAACGAGGGACGCTTTGCCCCACTAATCATCATTTACTCTGTGGATATGCTGTGGTTTTTTCATCCAGAAATACTCATAGTTTCTTGTTGCTTTAAACAAAAGTGTGTGCCAATCAAAATGACAATTAAAACATAAGCACTTCTTCCCTTTCCACCCTCCGCATTTTCTTCAAATGTCGAATCGATGCCAGCTCCAGTTCTTTGAGGACACTGGGTCGAACAAACCTTTAGCGCTCATTGCCCTTATTCTCCCCATTGGGCTCAAAATGCATGTACGATTTGAATCGCATATAGTTTTCCAGTGACGTTGCAAAACTTTCTTACAATATTTTGTATACAACTTCTCGACACGTACGAAACGACTGTTTCCTACAAACACCTTTACTTTAAGGCCAACTTAGTGAACCCACCTAAGGCGTTGACCAAGAGTGGCATCTTCAATGCACTCATTTCCTCACGTTTAATCTTAGTACATGACACTTCACTGGGGTTACTTTGAAACTAGAGCATATGTTTATTGCTACTACACCCTCACTGTAACAATTTTGACGTAAACGCCGCCGCCGTTCCTAAATAAGGTAGTCATACTTAAAATTCCTATATCCACTCTCGCAATGCTGTTTCGGGCAGTTTTTTCCTGTGTTTAGTTTGCTGTCCTATATTTCACATTGCCAGAAGTGATTCCAGTATATTTAACAAAGTGCGGGTATGGGAAGGAGGGGGGGGGGGGGAGCAGCCACAACAAGTGAGTACTGTTAAGTGGTCAGAGAGGATGGGAACTCATGTGCGGTGATTCGAATATGCTTGCTTTTCGGGGTGAGAAGGCTGCAAAGAGGCAACATGCGGAAACTTTAGTGGGAAAGCTACTCCACCCAGCTCCGCCTGGCGAGACCCCTGCATAGTCCGGCAAGTTTTGCGTAGTCTTATCCACAACGACACGCTTCCCTCGTCTTAGCCATCAAATTATATTCATAAGGCATTGCGTAACGGGCAAGTGGCAGTGAACGTCTTGATCGATTCCACAGCTTCGGGCGATGGTCTATACGACCGAGTGCTCATTATCTCCGCATCGACCCGATTACCCGCGGCATCTGCCTTACGCTAAGGGATAAACGCGAAAACAACCATCAACCACCGTTCACGAAGCCTAAGTGGGTTCGACCGGCAGCTCACGCCGCAATATCCTTGACCGGGCCAGAATCGTTTAACCCTCGATCGAATCCAATGTCCAAAAAGTGGTTTGGCTAAAAAAAGTCTATTATGAACGGTGCAAGGTAGTGCGCGCAATGCATAGTCGGAACAAAGACCATCACTTCGACGTCGTACTGTCCGTCGACAATTATTGGATGCGTCGACAAAGTGTGACCATCACTAACCTTGGTTGAAGCTGAGTTAGGATACCTTATTTCATAAGTGTTTGGGTTCTGTTAGTGTTGCATGTCAGGCGTTCAGGAGAAGCGCAGAGCACTCACAAAGAACAGCTCATTTCCAAACCGTGTCTCCCTTTTACAGCGAAGGCTGTTATGATATCACAAGAACAGTTTTTGGCGCCGTAGTTGTCCGCCTCTGCCGGAGTCCGTAATCATTATCGCGCAAAATAAAAAAAAGGTAAAAAACCCCACGGACACAATGGGATTCAAATCAGGGTCCCTTGCGTGCAAGCCCAGTATTTTTGACCACTGGGCAACGTTGGTGCTTGAAGTTCCGTTGCAAACTGACTCTATAGCAGGCTTCATGTAGGGAAAGTAATCACGTTGGTATCAGTAATGAAACGTTTTATAACATCAAATGAACAATTATGCCTCACACGATGCGAATTGCGTAAACAGTTGGTCATCGATGGCTCCAACCGATAATGAAAGCATCAGGCTTTTATTATCCTAGTCCAAAGAAAAGTATTCCCATGCATTACATTGTGCGCACCCAGCAATGAAAAATTCTGGGCAAGGTGTCACAGCTCATGTGAAGCTTGCGTCACCTTTATAGACATTTTTCATGTGACTATTTATTTTTTTGCGCATGTGTTTTTCCCCGTTTTCTTTTTTTTACTTTCCTTTTCTTTCTCTCCATCTATGTTCCCTCCTTTCCTGTATGTCTCCCTTTACTGAAGGAGCAGGCAGGTGTTGTGCCCCTATAGGTAGCAGTTGTCAGCCTGTTCTCTCGCTATTTAATCTGTCTCCGTGTTTTATATGTACACAAACCAAATTAATAAATAATCACAACGACATACTGACTGCGGTAGCCCAAACGCTGTTTTGTATTTTATCATGGATTCTCACCAACTTGCCCAATCTGCTTGTCCTCATTGCAGCCATTGCAAACGGGGCATCAGTTGCAAAATCTAGATCTTCCATAACAGAAAGAAGGCAAGACCACCCCTTTGGCCCTAGAACGTAGCCAGAAATTTTGTTCTTGGGGCGTTCAAACATACTTTATGTATGTTCCTGCGTGCGTCTATAAGTGCGTATATACGCAAGTGAAATTTTGAAAATTCGGGGGAAGGGGGGTGACACCTACCCCCCTGGCTACATTGATGCTGTGGCTCCAGTCACAACTTATCTACGACAAACCCCATCGCTACCATCTCCAATCCTCTATTTGACGGCTTCATCCGGCGAAGGCATGTGTGCATTGATATTAAGTTGATAACTTGCGAATATTGTAAAGTAACCTTTGTCAGCATCTGATTTCTGTGAGAATAACTATGCACTAAACCCTTAAGCCACTGTGAATGTGGGTTTCAGCTGTACGCCTGCAGAGAAAAAATATCTTCTCTTTCCTTCATTAGTTCATTCCTCGGCCCGAGAGGCTTTTTGCGTGGTTGCCGCGGTAAACGCAGATCCTTATACTTTGCCACGTGATCGGAAACGACCTGCCGGTGGGGTGGCAATTAGCGCCACGTAAGTTTAAGTGCGGAAATGAATGAATGATGAATGTCCGCTGGAGCTCAGTCAGACCGCAAATAAACAATAAACAAAAGCAATGAAACAGTTTCAAGCTTGCTACACTTGGCACAGTGTATACATGAACCACAGCGCACCTGTTCGCGAGCGTTTGCTAGCTGGTAAGAGTTCGCAATATTGCTCGCAAGCAATGAAACACGAAGGCATGAATTTTCTGCACACTGAGCTGAGCTTCGAAAGATGTCAGAAAAGCTGGACCAGGAAGTGATTAGAACAAAGGGGACGCTATAGCGTGGGTGTCCGGTGTGACTGCCCGAAGCACAGTGATAATGGCGCGCGACGAATAATACTCCTTCATTACGGCGGAAAATAGCGAGGCGAACGCTCGTGATTCTCCGTGCGCCTTAAGTGCTGTAGCACGTTTTCACTTGAGAGCGTGACACGTACTCTTGGCGGAGGCGTAGTTCGAGAAACGAGACGCTCGGCGCCCACGCGTAAGGTCTTGACCTTCTGAGAAGACATTCGGCTGCCTGTGCGAATCGAGGTGGCCAGAGATCTACCTGTAAATGCGGTGAACGCAAGCTATTGACGCGATTGCCGGAAAGCGGTCGCGTATTTATATAGAAGTCCTTTGACGTCGTGGTTTTGGGGGTGAAGCTCCCTAAGCAATGGGTCGTGCGTCCGCAATGTATGTAGTAGTAGTAGTAGTAGTAGTAGTAGTAGTAGTAGTAGTAGTAGTAGTAGTAGTAGTAGTAGTAGGTAGCCACCACCACGGCCGGACTAGAGGAGCGGGACGCGCGCACCCTTTAAAATTTAGGAGGAAACCTGCGCACGTTAGACATAAATAATAAGATAGTTGTTTCTCATGAAATGACCGACAGAGACGCGTATCGGTGTCTTAATCTCCAAAAAAACTCGTCAATATATAATGAAGCGCCCTTGAAAACCAATACTGCAGGAGTGTTGCCAGGGAATCTCAGGGACTTTGTCTGGCGGTTGGCTTTGGGCTTGCTGCCCAAGCGAGATCGGTTGCAGCGGTCGCAGGTGGTTCGCACTTCCACTTGCCTCAACTGCGTCTTGGTTGAGACCAATCGGCATGCCGCGATTGAATGTGTGGTCTCCCACCTTTTTTGGCGTGCGGTTCATGCTGGCTTTCGGGGACAGAGTGTGCGAACATTCGTGTCCAATGGCCGATTTCAGCACGGGTGCTTTTCGGCTTTTCAATTGTTGCGGGACTGTTAAGCTTTTGGTGATACTGATACCGATGCAAGGCCGTAGGTGCGAATTGCCGCTGGCGTGCTTTGTGGCGGTACTGGGCCAAATGAGACGAGAGATCCTCGTGGTTCTCTCTCAGGAGCTTTTCTTCCCCGGGGAACACGAGTTCCTGCGGCATTGGTCATGCCCTTTCGCCATGGTTGAACACGAAAGGGTACAAGTCATTTTTCGAATGACGTGGTGCTAAGCAACGCCCATTGCGTCGTTATATATAATTTAATTCTTGACCAATCGTGTTTCATTCCATATATTGTGTCGTTTTACCATTGTATCATGATATCGCACTGAGTTCTTGTGTACATGTATGCCAACATTGTCTTGTACATTAGAACAACGACGTCTTCCCTGCAACATACTGATGTTTGCCGTGGTACATGGATTTGCCAAAGTGTATGTGCCTTTATTACTGAAATGTTATGAAACCTTTATTTTGTGTACATAGTGTAAATAAACTTTTTCTAAACAGGGTGGGTGACTGCTCTGCCAAAGTAGAGTACTACGCAGTATTCTGAATGGCCCCCATTTTGCTAGAAACACTTTCAGGCTATCTCCGTTCTAATACCTTAAACTACAAAATGTAGAAGCATTCATACGATTCATATAATCCATTCCATCACTACGTATATTCTTAGCCTTCCGTAGCCACTCCCTCATGTAATGTCCAAACAACAAACGTTTGAGGAAATGAGTAAATAAATGAAATATAATTTAATCTACAATTTCTTAGACAAAGAGCAGAACGTTTCCTAATACGAAGCTCTTGTTCAGAAACTAAAAAGACTCTTTCACCACTTCGAAATATCTATCTATCTATCTATCTATCTATCTATCTATCTATCTATCTATCTATCTATCTATCTATCTATCTATCTATCTATCTATCTATCTATCTATCTATCTATCTATCTATCTATCTATCTATCTATCTATCTATCTATCTATCTATACACCCACTCACATGTCAAGGTCCATTGTAAGCGGGTATGAGCCAGAGGCGATTAAGAAGCCAGCATTACAGAACAGCCGGTGTCGATGTCGGCGGCGCTACCGGCGAGTGAAATATACCGATGGTCGCAAAGAAAGTTCACACCTTTTCTCCAAAAAAAAACCCTGATAGAATGCGAAGCAGCAGCGTTGTGCACGGGTGCCGACCCGGGTTGAGTGGCACTAACACGGGTGCTGCGATGAGTGCTAGAAGTTTGGCGAGTAGCGGTGGCGATAGGGGAGGGAGTGGTGGTAGCTGCAGGTGTTGCCGTGAGCGGAAGATGTGGCAGCTGCGGACGCTGCAGCGAGCGGGCTACCAGTGACGGAGAGAGTAACGTGAGCGCACACTGCGAGGAAAGCGTGACGTCAGCGCGCAGCTGTGGCGAAACCTACTTGGCACCGCTCCAACACCTGCAGCGAGGTGAGTGCGTTGCGGCGCGTTAATACGGACGCACGGAGAGACAGGGGTGCACAGGTAAGTTAAAGAGGTCCTTCGCACTTGATAAAATTCAAGTTTTTAGCAGAAACCAAACGCTGGTGTTCTGTGTGGCAGTCAGGTATTACAGTACACAGCCATGGTTGTTCTTTAAACTGCTTTGTAAAACTCTGTGCATGCGTCGAATCTTGGAAACAACAATCGTGTTAGTAGCATCAGCTACCTATTTATACGAAAATGTTAAGGGCGTTTCACATGCCGCGATTGCAGCGAAAAAAAATCATTCCGTTCGCTCTAATCACTCTGTTCGCAAGCGCCGATAATGGCGGTTTCGTTTCACATGGACTGCGGACGGTCCGCGATTTTCACTCTGCGACTGGAGGGGTGGGAAACATTTCTTGGCACCGTACGTTGTAGCAGACACTGTAGAATTTTCCAAATATGATGTAACAATCTGTGCGCTATGATATTAAGTTAACATGAACGGTAACGAAGAGCGCTTGTGTTTCGTCGATTAGGAGCACTTTCCAATTTTTAGGTTAATTTTAAAATGCACAGCACCAGCCATTACTAACACAAACACGTCGATGCTATTTCGACGGCTTGGCCGCGTGATCCTATTTCGACGGGTCCCGACCGAAAATCTCTCCCGCCACTTCGATCCGAGTAAAAATTTCCAACTTGTCGGAACTTCGCCGCGAACCGCAGCGGCGGGAGTAAACTGGCCTTTTATTTTCGCTGTGATCAAATTCGCAGACCCGAAAATCGCTACTTTTTGTGTCATGTGAAACGGCTTTATGAATATTAGAAATCTGCTCCTGTCATTCGGATTGGACCATTCAAGCGTTGCACAAACCCGAACAAATATGCTGAAGAATACCACGTATGATATGTAGTGCGTCATCGCAACGCACAACTCACTTCGTTTTCATAAAACTTGTTTCTGTGCTCTAAGGTAAGTCTTCACGTTACCTCAGACCATACGCTACCCTTTAAACGACGACGTAGTCGATATGCCAGTTAGGTAGGTACACGATTGGCACACAACTACTCCAATGACACAAACACGACACGTCGGTCGACCTCTTAACACTTGGCTTAAAGCCGAACCGAGTATACGCAACTACTTGTTGACTGCTTTACTCCTAGAACACATGCGCCGATTTTTCCGGCATGATCTGTAATCACCCTATGATGTGATAATGATCGCAGAGGGGGAGAGGGGGGTAGAGAAAGGTAGAAATGTAAAAAAGAAGAAAATATTTTTTATGGCAAACGCATTATTCGCGAGGTGGCATTCGAACTCCCGTACCAACGGTTCGAAGGCGAGCATGCTAACCACTCGGCAATCCAGCATAGTCTTGTACCGTAACCACAGCATGGCCTTGTACAGTATAGTGTCGCAAAGAGGTGGGAAAGGGAAGGGAGTGTGAGGAGGAGAGATGTTATGGTAAAGCTAAGGGAAAGCAGGAGGGGATAGTGAGAAGCCTAGAATATAAAGAATGAGAAAGAGAAAAAAGGAAAGAACTAAATGCATAAAGATAAATGAAGGGAGAGAACCAAAAGAAAAAGAATTAAATAGTCAGAGAGAAAGTGAGAGAAATATATAGGAAGAAGGAGGAAGCAAGAAAGAAATCGACATATAGATGGAAAGGAATGAAAGATAGAAAGAGCGAAAAAGATAAAAAAAGTAGAGACAGATGGGGAAATAAATATAGCGAAGACGACACAGGAAAAACGTAGAGAAGAGAGAAGGAAGAAAGAGAGAAATATTGCACAAATTAGCACTAAAGACAACCAAAGCCTGGACTGTAAAGGCACCCATCAGCTTGGCTGCCTATAGAGCGTGGCGCCTCCAGTGCAAGCTACGTCAACACTCTTCCCTCTTGTGTATCAGAGGGAGCAAACCTTTAACTGAAAATCTAGGTAGAGAAGGTCAAAATAGTCGCTTAATGCCTAAGGATATGCGCGGCTAAACATGACAATATAGGTTCCATTCTTGGCCCCACTACCCACATTTCATTGACGACATAATGCATATGTTCTCGTGCAATTAGATTCGGTTGAGTGTTGAAGAGCCGGGCCGGTTCATGTGGTGCAATTTTATGTGGAGCCCTGCTCATTGAGGGTGCTTTCATAGTAGTATCAGTCGGGGGGGGGGGGCAAGGGGCGAGTGCGTGAGCCTCCCTAATGAGAAAAGTTGGGAGGAGCACCGAGTGCCCCACTTTTAACAGTGGTCACTGTTGGCTCCATGCTAGGGAAATCAACAAGTAAGGCGTAGTTTTCCATCACAACAGTAATCACTCAATTATGTTCTTACGAGATAATGAAATTCTTACGAGGCTATGTTGCAACAAAGTAAAATTTCGTTAACATTGCCGGTGTCATGATATCTATCTATCTATCTATCTATCTATCTATCTATCTATCTATCTATCTATCTATCTATCTATCTATCTATCTATCTATCTATCTATCTATCTATCTATCTATCTATCTATCTATCTATCTATCTATCTATCTATCTGTCTGTCTATCTATCTATCTATCTATCTATCTATCTATCTATCTATCTATCTATCTATCTATCTATCTATCTATCTATCTATCTATTTATTTACGTTTGGGTGCTGTCGTCATCACTCCTTTAACTTGGCGTTAAGCAAAATTAGCATGGGAAAGTAATATGCTTTGACAAATGTGACGCGCTGGTGAAGACATAAATGTTGTCATAATCCCGTCGCGTACGTTGTCAAACACTTCCCGCCAGACAGTCGCACATACCCACGGCCGTGTATGTGCCGCTGGTATGCGCGTATGTGGCACCGGTGGTTGACACTTAGTATCTACCCAGGAACGACGAGATCGGGCAATTTTAACGCAATCAACACAAATGGGCAATTTTAACGTTCAAGCGTTAAGAAATACCTGACATCGGTAGCGGCGATCCGATGAATGCAAAGAGTAAATGTCAGGGTCCCAGCTGGAATTAAACCCAAGCATTCTGCGTGGCAATGAAGCAGTTTACCCCAGAGCTACGGCAGGCTTCGGAAATACTTTTCAAATAGATGCTAATCTTCGTGAAACGTCAATGATGGTTGCAGTGCTGCCTACCCAATTTTACATAGATTACATATGCACCGCTCTGATACAGCCGTCACATCGGGTTAACGTCAATTCTGGTTAGTTGCCATGCGCCAAAATTGATTTATGTAGCAGTGTCCATGGTCAGCATCCTCGTGAGCATCAGCGCTTCATATGCAGCTTTTGGCTTTGCTAATGCGCATGTTCCAGTTGGCATCGTTGTGCAAGTGCCAACAACTAGTTTTTTAAACATCTGAAACTCTTCAATATATGTCTGTGCGAGCAACATTTGTACATGTATTTAGAGTCGTTTCATGGTGTGTCACTCAATATAAAACTTGCAACACGGTCACCTTCCCTCCGCATGCTTCGCATAACGTTGGCTCCCAAGTAGGCGAGATCAGCCAATTTTTTTTTTTGCGGGATTATACCTTACATCGTCATACTGGACGCAAGGTCCATGTGCTATTAATCAAGCACAAATTGAAGCTTCTAGCTAACGTGGACTAGCGGCTGCGGACAACAGCAACAACATCAGCCACGCATTTCGCTGCTCTAGACAAGTGTAAGCACGTCTGTACTCTCAGGAATGCACTCTCAACAACGGGACCATTCTCTTCCTGAGCTGTTCATGGCACGAATCGTGTGAAGCCTGTCAAATGCTGACCGCGAACACGACAACTGAGGATCCAGCTACAAACTTGGCATATGAGCTGCTCCGCTGGTTTGATAGTCGTCTCAGCTGTCAAGACACTTTCTACGCGTCATCATTACCGTCACCGTTGACGTTGATCTCCCGCATCAGGGGCCTTCGAACCCTACTGTTAACGCTGCGATTTATTCAGCCCTATACTTTTATGCGGCGTAGGCAGCGCCTGTTTTGTAGCTTCGCAGTCTGGATTTGGTGGTCGTGAAAATTAGTGCCCTACTATTCCTGATTTTTACATTCAAAGTGAATGGCTTTCTAATGCTATATACCACAAAAGATGGCACATTGCCAGGATATGTGGTAGCGCAAAAGGGCAGCACTTCTAGCTCTCTAACGAAGTCTGACGTAAATATGACCTAAATAAGTCACACTTTCGCAACCAGCGCAAAGCATCGAATGTGATAGCAAAAATTTGATGTTTCACAAATAGTTGTAATATCTTTAGTTGGGTTTTCACGTCCCAAAACCACGAGATGATTACGAAAGCCGCCGAAGTGGAGGGCTCAAGAAATTCTAATCGTATTATGTTCTAAACCTGAAGCCAAAGCTAAGTAAACGACCCCTAGCACATCACCTCCAGCGTATTTCAGCCGCCGCGACCGGGATACGATCACAGGACCTATACGAAGTGAGGCTAGTAGCTGAATTTCGAAGATCCGATCTCGCGTAACTCAACAAAACGCTTGTTGTATAAACTTACTCTTCGTGGGGCTTGCTCTTCGCTCGAAGAGAGGGATTTGGCTCTTTTGTTCGCTCTGTATATACATCAATAACGCCAGGAATGGAACCCAGTATATATATATATATATATATATATATATATATATATATATATATATATATATATATATATATATATATATATATATATATATATATATATATATATATATATATATATATATATATATATATATATATATAGTGTGTGTGTGTGTGTGTGTGTGTGTGTGTATGTATCTTAAGAGAGAGGAAGAGAATCTGAATACCGACATCATGTACCGTCCGCTATACGTCGACAACACAATTCTCGTGGCAAGCGCTTTTTAACACTTTCGCTCAAACAATTTCACTCCATCTTTCCCGAAAGCTTCGAGACAATGGCTCATACTATGCATTCAATGACTCATACTATGCATTAGATTCATCGGCGGGCAAGAAAAGCTTTATAAAATATGCCGCTCGTTTTCTACACTTTCTTTCCCTTATTTGACAAAATATATTCAAATAATTGTTCTTTTGAGCTACATAAAAAAGGGACAAGGTTTTTTTTAACCTTACGCACGTTTCTTTAATATAAAAAATAGATAGATACTTTCATTGCCCTTCAAAAAAACTTGATAACGTGCTTTGAATTTCGAAGTTAGGAGCTGGTAAATGAGGTGACCGGAAGTATTTTGGGATACAACGCTTGAAACGGTCTGTACATGCCCAAAAGTGCGCCCGCAGAGGCACATCGCGGCATCATGAAACACAATGAGTGATGGTGCAGGTGTGCGACCACCGAACTACGGCATGACGGAAATGGCCGAAGCCAACAGAGTTCATGCCACACGGCTGAAGGGGCCTACTGACCCCGCTACTTGAGAGCGTAGAAAAGCACCGTATCACTTATTCTCTCCGGAAGGATGTGCCGCGTAGTGTAACCGTCGTCATGACAACGTGGTAGGTTCGCTATTCCGCGCCTCACTCACTCGGCGTGGTGCCGATGCAGGCAGACTGACGTGTGAACGCATAGCGAGATCTCTTTGGCAGAGTTGATGTCCGTGAACACATCTGCGGGACGTGCTGGCATTGAACTGCTGCTTTTCGACATGCATAGCGAAGGCAAGGGAAGAGTTTCCAAATGCTTGGTTTGGTATCACTTTTTCAAACGAGATGTGAGAGAGGGCTAGTTCATTTTTCCTCCTTTTTTTGTATACGTTGTACGCTGTTGCGCTATACAGGGAACCTTCACGTTCGTGCCACCTCCGTTCTGCATGGGGGCGCGCACATACAGGCCAGTGCTCGGAGCTACCGGTTATGCTCTTACAGCAGAGCTCAGTACTGCGTTAGTATTTGACACGCTACCTTCAATAAACCAGACACCGGACCACTACCAGGAAAAGGAAGAGAGAAGAAACCGAAAAGGTGGTTCTGCTCGGCGTTCTTGTGCGTGGCTCCATGCATGTGCATGCGTGTTCTGGGTGCAAGTAACTGTGGGCTGATGTAGGTGTTTAGCGGTGGCGCAATGGTAAAGCGTTTGTTTCTTACGCATGCGGCATTGGTTTCACGGTACAATGCAGATTTGGAAATCACTTTGTTTTTTTCTTTAGGGGCGAAGCTTCTTATAGCGGTACTTGTTCGTCCCTAGTAGCTGTTGTAGTGTGTAACAAGTATAACATTTTGACCTCCAAGAAGGTGCCTGTGAGTGATTTTTTCTGTGTGTTGTTGAACAATAAAAGATAGTGCTCAATGTACATACCAATAGCTGCTAAGGGGAAATGAGAGACAGGAAAATTTGGCTTTTAGTTAACGCGCACGCTGCTATCCCCATTAGCAGCCATTGGCATGTACAATGAGCACGATCCGACAAGAAAGGGTTGCTACGTTATACTCGCTGGGTGTAACCTCCTTGGTTTTAGAAAGGTTTAGCGAGCGTTGGGCCGCATAGCCATGAATACAGTGAACTAGTATATACCATGAACTCGAGGTGGTTAAAGGTGGGAAGTAAACCCGAAGCGCAAGCCGTAAGAAAGTGTGCATGTGCCACCTCCCGTTTAGTCCTTGAAATGTCCGCTGGATGGCGGTGCTTCTATATGGAGAATATATGATGAAAAGGTGCGAGATGGTGGTACTTGGAGTACTGAATAGATGGACGAACGGACACACAGACAGATGCATGAATGGACGCATGAACAGACGCAGGCGCGGATGCATGGACGAACGCAGGGACGGGTGGATGGACGTATGGACGGTTACACAGACGTACGCAGGAACGGACGGAAGCAAGAACGAATGGATGGACGAATGCTTCGCCCTACTCCCGATCATTCCCTCCGTGGATATGCTGCCATTTTTTACCATCTTTCATTACCCTCACCCTTTCCCCAGCACAGGGTAGCCAGCCGGTCTGAGAACTGGCTAACCTCCCTGTCTTTCCGCTTAAACTTTCTTCCTTCCTTCCTTCGTTGTACTAGCTGCAGACACTAGGACCGAGAACCCACCGAACGCTTCCGCCAGCTGGACAGCCAGTACGAGATATAATGTCACATTTACTTAAATAAAGGATACACGCATGGCAGAAAGCAAACATAAAAGTAGTTACGAAAAGATGAAATAATAAACTGAATCACTTTGGAAGCTGTCTTTGGGAACCTTGAACCATGGTGTCGAAGGCACTCTTTAAAACAAGTCGCAGGAAAGGAGAATAGCCATGAAAGGGGAGCAAATGTTACGTGTTATACTACGGAAAGAAGCTGCTACTGAAGGCAGAAATGATTATATAATTAATAATGAATTGTTTAATTGTTATTTGAAAAATAATAATAAATAATTAATTATTAAGCTGCCTTGGCGAGGCGGGCTTCCCTAGGAGCCAGGCCACCTCGGTCCGAAGATGACTGTCAGCCCAGCTACGCCACACAGCCATGCATGCATGCGCGACATCTATTTATGGAAAGAATGTAGATGCGACAGGGCAGTAGTCCTGTGGGCCAATCACCCCTCCTTTATCGAAGAGAATCACAGAATCATTGTCGCTCTGACGTTATCATGCTCGTTGTGCGATCACGGTACGTTTGTTTAGCCGTGCGCTAGCTACTAGACGACGAGTATTGCACTTTCAATAGTTTCGCCGGAGCCAAGACGAGCTTATGAGAGGAGACGTGCTTTTCACGAGCGAACTAATAATAATAATAATAATAATAATAATAATAATAATAATAATAATAATAATAATATTTTATGGGTTTCAACGTCACAGAAGCACGATATGACTGGGCGGGAAGTCACAGTGGAGGCTTCCGAAAATTTCCACCATCTGGAGTTCTTTGGTCTAGCTGCACTGACACCGCACAGTAAACGGGCGCCTACCAATTCACCTCCATCGATATGAGGCCACCGTGGCCGGGTATGAATTCGCGACCTTTGGGTTAGCAGTCGAGACACTACACCATCGCGGCGGACACGATCCAACTAGGGGATATATTAGGTACTTCGTTGAAGCTTTGCTAAAGCTCGGTAAGAAAATATGATGCCTTACGACAGGGGTCATATCTTTGGCCGTAGAATGGGGCTGGGGTTTGTTTTAGATCTTTCCCAACAGCATGACGTTCTAAATGCGCAATCACGCCGATATACTACGTCTTCAGTCCGTCCCTGCGAGGCTTCAGCAGCGCTTTGTCTGAAACTAAGCGACCTGATGATATATGTTGTTTAATGGCGCAAGGGCCAATGATGGCCAAAGAGCGCCAGGAAATGATATCGGATGAGAGCAATGGTTATGGTACATGGCTGTAAAACGGCCTAAAATTCTGCGCTCTAAGGGTGCGTAAGACATATATTTATTAAAATCATGAAAGTGAAGTGAAGCATGCCTGGTGAGAATGAGTCTTTGGTTATCATAACATCATAAAATGGGAGCATTATATTAGCACCGATTTCTCGCCAGCGCCCTTAGTCCCAAGGACCGGGAGACAGGTGCTCTTTTGGATGTAGCATCCGCAGCAGCAGTCTCCTTTGAGAGGCCGTGCTATACCGATCACTTAAGTAGATAACATGGAAAGTATTTACTTCCTTTAAGAATGCATTCAATGCATTATAATTGAAAAGAGGTTCGCGACCAATAAACATAGCTGCGTGAAGGGGTATGTGTTCCTTGTACGCTAGTGGAAAATGTTTTTTCCTGTAAGCCTCTAGCTCAGAGCATTCAAGGAGTATGTGGAGTATGGTAAGTGGAAGGCCACATTTGTGACAGCTGGGTGGGTCACCACCGGACAAAAGGTGTGTGTGCGTGCTGTGTGTGTGTCCTATTCTAAGCCGACAGAGACTGACCTCTGTACGGCGCGTTTTCGACATAGGTGGCCAGTTACCGAGGTATGGTTTAATCAAGTGTAACTTGTTATGAGTTTGTAGATCCCATAACTTCTGCCAGTAAGCCCTGAGCTTTTTCCGTATGTTTCGTTTTAGGTCCATTATAGGGACAGAAACTGAGGAGTTGGCAGT
This sequence comes from Rhipicephalus microplus, assembly GCF_043290135.1. NCBI lineage: Eukaryota > Metazoa > Arthropoda > Arachnida > Ixodida > Ixodidae > Rhipicephalus > Rhipicephalus microplus. The sequence continues at coordinate 52,527,626 of NC_134708.1, forward strand.
ACTTCCGGTAATTGACGTGGCGAGCTGGTCGGCCAACCCATTTTCTTCGATTTCGCAGTGTCCTGGCACCCAGCACACGACGATATGTTGCTTGGAAGCATAGGCCGCGCAGAGTATTGAATAGAGGGATATAATTATAGGGTTTCTGTGTTTTTTTAGATATTTAAACGCTTTTACGACACTCATGGAGTCTGTTTATATAACTACTATAGGCGTATTCAATTCTTTGATGTGTTTAACGGCTTCGAATAACGCGTAAGCCTCGGCTGTAAAAATGCTTGTGTTAGTGGTCAGAACGCCGGCATCCGAGAAGGATGGGCCGACCGCCGCATAGGACACGCCAGTATGGGACTTGGATGCATCAGTATAATATTCTGTACAGTCATATTTATGTTGCAGCCCTAAGAAATACATCCGAATGTGTATGGGGGAGGCATGCTTTGTGACAGCTGCGAAAGATGTGTCACAGTCTATAACCTGCCACTGCCATGGCGGGAGCCGGAGAGCGGGGGGGCTGAGGTGGTGTTGAAGCCGCGGGCATCTGTTTCTTCAGCTAGGTCTCTAACACGCAGCGAGAAAGGACGTGCCATTGCGGGCCGATTGTAAAAAAGTTGAGAGCTGGACATGTCGTTGATGGTGGAATAAGCAGGTTGCTCACTGTTCGCATTTACTTTAAGGAAATATATGAAGGAAGAACCTGTTCTCTGCTGATGGAGTGACCACTCGTCCGATTCTACATAAAGGCTTTCAACTGGGCTTGTTCTAAAGGCACCTGTGGACAGGGGGATGACTTGATGATGAACAGGGTCCAACATTTTCAGAGCGCTTGGCGTGGCAGAGTGATAGACTATTGCCCCATACTCAAGACGTGAGCGTATAAGGCTTCTGTACAGATTCATGAGGCACTTTCTGTCGCTGCCCCACGTTGTTCGTGACATCACCTTCAGGATATTCATTGTTTTCAAGCATTTATTTTTAAGATGTTTTATGTGCGGTACAAAGGTTTACTTCGCATCTAAAATTATACCTAGGAACTTATGTTCTGTGTTTACGGGTAGACGCTCACCCTTAACGACCAGTTCAGGATCAGGGTGCAAGCATCTTTTTCTAGAAAAAAGGACACAGGCGCTTTTCTGTGGGTTTAGTTTGGACCCGTTTTCATCAGCCCATTTGGATACCTTGTCAAGGGCAAGCTGAACCTGTCGCTCACAGATCCCAAGAGAACACGATTTAAAAACTATCTGCACATCGTCGACATATGTTGAATAAAAGATATTACGTGGGATGAACAGACGGAGAGAATTTATTTTTATAATAAAGAGCGTACAGCTGAGCACCCTACCCTGTGGCACTCCGGTTTCCTGTACAAATGTTCGGGACAGAACATTGCTCACTCTAACGCGGAATGTACGATCAGACAGATAGCTTTCAATGACACTGAACATATCACCGTGTATACCTATGTGTGAGAGGTCTCTCAATATTACAAATCTCCGCGTAGTATCGTAAGCCTTCTCCATGTCGAGGAACACAGATAAGAAAAACGGATTATGAACAAAAGCCTCACGTATGTGTGCCTCGATACGTATAAGATGGTCGGTGGTAGATCGGCCCTCTCTAAACCCGCATTGGTATGGGTCGAGCAATTTGTTTCTAAGTAGTGGAGTAAGCGGCAATTGATCATTTTTTCAAATAGATTGCAGAGGCAGCTTGTTAACGCTATAGGTCTGAAACTCGATACAGTAGAGGGATCCTTTCCCTGCTTCAAAATTGGAATTATAACAGCCTCCTTCCAGGAGGAGGGGATCACACCTGAAAACCATATGCGATTATAAAGAGAGAGGAGGGTTTCCTTAGTTTCGGAGGGTAGTTCCTTCAGCATCGCGTACATTACATTGTCAGAACCTGGGGTAGATGTATTACAGCAGCTGAGTGCTGTTCGCAGTTCTGCTAAGCAGAATGGTGGATTATATGCCTCATTTTCGTGGATTTTCTTTCTAACTTTTGTTTTTCTATTCGTGCCTTGTAATTCTGAAAGGATTCGGAGTAGTGTGAGGAGCTCGATATGTGTTCGAAATGTGTGCCAAGAAAGTTGGCTTGATCCTCCAAGCTTTCCCCGAGGCTATTTATTAGTGGAAGGCAATACGTGTGTTGGCCCTTAATTTTCTTTATCTTATTCCACACTTTTCCCTCATCTGTGTATGAGTTGATACTCGATATAAACTTTGTCCGGCTCTCTCGTCTAGCTTGTCGACGCGTTCTCCTTGCCTGCGATTTTCAGCTGTAGGGGAATCGGCTGTAGGAATTGTGAATTCAGCTGTAGGAATTGCCAGGTTTTCAGCTGTAGGGGAATCGCGAAGCAACGCCCATGCTTTGTTCTGAGTGGTCCGTGCTTTCCTGCATGCGTCGTTCCACCATGGGACTCGCCGTTTAGAAGACATACCGCTCGTTTTGGCAATACATTTAGATGCGGCATCAAGTATAAAAGCTGTAAAATACGTGACAGCGTCATCAATGGTCAGTGCAGACAGCTCAGTCCATGTCATGTGTGTAAGAGTTCTATCCCCTTCCCAATCAGCTGAGTCAATCTTCCATCGAGGAACCTGCGGGGGTAGTTGATCTTTGTTCGGCGCACTCAGGATGATTGGGAAGTGGTCACTCCCATAAGGGTTTTTAAGAACGTTCCACTTAAAAACAGGTAAAAGGGACGGTGATGAAATGCTGAGATCTATGGAGGAGAACGTGTTGTTTTCAAGGCTAAAATACGTAGGCTCCTTTATATTTAAAAGACATAAACTAGAAGAGAAAAGGAGCTGCTCAATGAGACCTTCTCGCGCATCACAGTGAGCATCACCCCACAGGACATTGTGTGCATTAAAATCACCTAGAACCAGAAACGGCTCTGGGAGTTCATCTAGTAATGATTCTAGATCATGTCTGTGTAGCTGTTTACGCGGTGGTATGTACACAGAACATATGGTAATGAGTTTATTAAAAAGTACAGCTCGAATGGCCACTGCCTCAAGGGCCATTTGGAGCTTCAAATGCTGGCATGCTATACTTCGATCAGCTATAATGGCCACACCGCCAGATGATACGACAGCACCCTCCCGGTCTTTTCGGAAAATAATATATTGCTCGAGGAACTTCTTGTGCTTAGGAAGTTAAGTGCGTTTCTTGCACACATAGCACTTTCGCGCTGAACTTACTCAGAAGTTCTTGGACGTCATCCAAATTTCTAAGTATTCCCCTCACGTTCCACTGTATGATGTTGTCCATAGTGGAAGAAAAAAAAAGGAAGAAGAGCTGTGTGCAGAAAAGGCGGAGATTGGCTCATTTTACAGGGCCTTTGTCAGGCCCTGTAATCGGCGTTTTGTCTTTTTTGGGGTGGTCGAGAGAAGCTCGCCGCTCCTTCGGCACTTCCTGCGCCGTTTGACTTGAACTGATGTCCATAGCCTCTTGTGAGGCACTGGACGCCCGCTCTGCAGAGCGATCTGTACGTCGCTTAGACTTCGCCTCGATCGACGAAGTCTTTGTCCCCACCGAGCTAGGGGTCGATAAAGCCCCCTTGGCCTCGTGATTGCCCTGGCTGCTGCCAGAGCTTGTAGAGGTCACTGGTGTGGACAGGCTGAATGTGGGCAGGGCAGCGCTGGCTGCTCCCGCCGTAGACGGGCTTGTGGCATTGGCCTCAGCACGCTAGGCGAGGTCCGGGCAAATGCCAAGGGCCTTTGTGGTGCCGCCCCTCATTGCACCACTTCGGCGAAAGGTGTTAATCAGTGCCAATGTTAACGACATCCGTTGTCTTGCTTCCCTGAATGTGATATTTTCCTTAGCTTTTGTCGATGATTGTTCGCAGTGAAGGACATGGTATTTTGGGAAAGTTTCTCTGTTTTTGGGCCAAAGTAGTGAAGTTGCGTCGGTGCGTACCCTTTTCGAGGCACGATCAGTTAGAGAGGGGGTCGAGGATTCCATGGAAAAATGTGTATTTTTCGGTAACGGCGCCTACCACCCACCAGAGAGTCCAACAAGGGGACGTGGCGGAGCATGTGGGCATGTCTGCGCAACGCCAACAGTACGCAGTTACTATAACCCAATATGGTTTACCCTAGTTCGGATAGCCACACAAGGTTAACCATTGCCGCCAGGAAAAACAGAAGTAAATTGAAGAGAGGAGAGAACAGGAAAGATTGAAAGTAAGAGGGCAAGACGAAGATGAAGAGAGGGAGAGACAGGGAAAGGTGACTGCCGTTTTCCCCTGGGTGGGTCAGCCCAGGGGTGCCGTCTACGTGAAGCCGGGGCCAAAGGGGTGTGTTGCCGCCACTGGGGGGCCCTAAAGGTAAAATCACCCAGCATTGGCTCAACCCCCAGGATCCCCTTTTCCCCAGACAAGGCAAAGCCACGCACGGCTAGGCGTGGGAGGGAGTAGAAACTCTCCCGTTAGCTCGGGTCCGTGGTGTCGCTACACACCAAACACCCGCTTTCACAGGCGCCCCTGCGGGGAACTAAGCGACCTGTTCGTTTCTTCGCGGTAGCGTAGCGGTTACGACACATGCCCGAGGCGTTTGGTTAAGCCAGGCTAAGCATACAGGGGCAAACACGAACAGTTTGAATGGCCCGAACATTGCGCGTCTGGCCGGTCGACCCAACGCCTCCTGGTCAGCCTTTCCATTGTACAGTGCGGTTGCATTCACCCATTTCACACGCATTATGCCCGCCCCGGATCACATCTGAACGCTTCTACATGGAGCGGTTGCAGAAAAAGCAGACACTATCAACTGAATGGACTCAATGGCCTCAATGGACGCAAATTGTCGCTTGTGTCTACAGAACGCGCAGGTTAAGTCCAATTGTGATCGCCTCCTCCGAAGGCCGTACGGACACTCGCGGTTTCGCTTAGCGGAGCGTTTACGGATAATCCGCATAATCTCTACCATCTGCCTGCCTTGGGGTCTTGAAGGGCCTCGGCCAACGCTCGGAGATGGATGATTCCTGAAACAATATTGAAAGATTGATTCGAAAGGCTCACCGACTATGACGTCCGTCCATTCGAGTAAGAGTCATCTGAATTTCGGTGCAATTACAGTGCCCGTGGGTCAACAAAATTGATGATGATAGACAAAAGAGCCTTTGTTTCTTTACTTAATTAGCCCATCTTGCATGTGTCCAGTTCTTCAGTGCGCTATCGATATGTGGGGTTTAACGTCCCAAAACCACTATATGATTATGAGAGACGCCGTAGTGGAGGGCTCCGGAAATTTAGACCACCTGGGGTTCTTTAACGTGCACCCAAATCTGAGCACACGGGCCTACAACATTTCCGCCTCCATCGGAAATGCAGCCGCCGCAGCCGGGATTCGAACCCGCGCCCTGCGGGTCAGCAGCCGAGTACCTTAGCCACTAGACCACCGCGGCGGGGCCTTCAGTGCGCTATCACACTGCAATGCGCACGCCGCCCCTTGCCAGTAGGTCAGTCGGTCGGCGTGCGTTATGAAAAGGCTTTTTGACACCTCTGGATGCATAAATTAGGTGTCACGCATTTCATAATCTTGTATGTTATATCTAGTGAAAACGAGATTTTGTTATTGTTAAGGAAACATAACTCGCAGCGTTGGTGGTTTTGCAAGTCCAGCCAAGGTGTTGGTGTAACGCGCTCTAACAGATTTCACCTATACGCAAATTTGCGCCATTCTCAAAGCCGGCACTGATGCTGTCGGCTAGGCGATTACGATTGGTACCTTCAACGTGCAGCGCTAAGTGAGCCGAATTACATGTTTTGAAAGTAGGCCACTGCCACCAACCGCTAGGAGATAACCCGATACCGTCACGTGGCGCGCTCTCTCACGCGCAGCTGACGACAAGATTAATGGTTTGGTTGTGCGAATGTAAAAACAAAGAACAGAAAGAAGCCGCGAGTTCAGCTTTGAGCTCCCGGTAAGACACCGGTTGCCGGAGTAAGGTGGGCAGATTTCCGGTTGCGATAGAAGCCGATGCACGCGTGGACCACCTCTCGAGAGATGGTGCGTGCATGCGTAATATCGCACTACCACTTTTACTTTCACTTGGAACATTTTTCACACGCACCGCGATTCAGTCATGAATAAGAGGAACAGAACTGAGAGACCTCGAACTGGGTGCATGGTACGTTTCACCGCTTGCGTAATGTTGACCAGGTTAGCTGTAATAGTTAAGAGCCGTTGCGCAACTCCTGCGTCAGTCGGGTTGCCAGTGAGCGGGAACGCTTGGGCCGTTTTTTTTTTTTTGTTTATTTTCACTGAGAATATGTTAACGCTCAGAAGGCCTCAGCCGCAAGAACCAGTCCAGAGCTCGAAGACCTCGACCTCTAAGTACCTTCCACAGCAAAAGTGTTGTTGATCGTATCGGATGCATGTAGTAATAGTTAAGGGGTTGCCTAACCACTGCTTTATTCGGGTTGGCTGTAAACGATTAAGCCGCGGCTTCGCTTTGTTTCGCACTAGCTAAGAATGCAATGCACCACTCATGCGTGATCACGTTGCGTTAAGTTCATGCGAGGGTGTTTCGCGCCGGCGTGTCTTGAAAATAGCCTAGAAGTGTGGCAGCTTGGGCTAGTTGGTATGATATGATGATAGCTATAACGCGAGAACAGAAAAAAAGCACACAGTGTCCTTCGTGTCCTTCTTGTCTCTGCGTGTTCGTTCAGTTCTCGCGCTATAACTATCATCTTGAATATAGCCGTCAGGGCTTACAGCATAGCAAATCAGCGGATCCTCGATTCATTCCTTCACTGTGCTCACGTATGTTAAAAACATGACTTCGACACGCCATCGGCGCGTGCTTCGAGTAACAAAACTACTTTGATATCCCTCACATCGGCATCTTCTCAACCGTAGATATTGCCGCAGGGGCAAAATCACATCGATTAAATAGACGATATTCGGAAGGCCTGAGTTGCATGACACCGTTAATCATTCGTATAGGTTAAATTGGTGTGAACCCTCCCCCCCCCCCACCTTTATTTTTCTACTGCCTGAAGAAAAAAAAGGAATACAAGGTCATTCCCGACTGAGGTCCCTTATACGGCCAGTAATTCTAATCGAGTGCATTGACTATGATGGCAGCAGCTGTAGATGCATCATCGTCTTCTTTCTTAGAAATATTCAAAATCCTTATCGTGCGGCTATCATTAACGTTTCGTGGCAAGGAAGCCACCGACAGAAGCTGAATAATCAATGCATTCCCGCTGAGATAAATAACTTTCCCGCAGTGCTACCACGCACCTGCGAAATAAGGTCACGTGGGCCTTAACGATTCCGCGAAGCGATTACGAAACATGATCAATTTTTCATTTCAAGTTGGAAAGCCTTCGCCAGTAGGCGCTGAAAGGGCATGAGCGAATAGCATTGCGTGAATATCCTCGTTGCCGTGTTGCTAATTAATTAGGCTCTATGGGGCACGTAGCTGACGGTAGCGGAAGACTGCCACATCATTGCCCTGCGTGTCAGCCGTGTCGTGTCAGGGGTTGCGTGTGCCTCGCTAACTCGATTGCTTTCCATGCGCAGTCGATGTGAAGTGTACATCGATTGCACGCGTTAATTTCGTCGCCGGTATTACCGAATTGTGGGCGACAGAGACGCTGAGTTCTTTACGAACGCAAGCGCGGGCAATAACGCTGGAAGTCTTGGTGACTGATGTATCAAAGACGACACAATCCGCCACAGATCACATATACTGATGGCCGAAGCCCTGTTCGCCGGTATCAGTGTACAGCCTGTTAATATGTGAAGTTTTGCGCCCCAAAACTACAACACGATTATCAGGAACGCCGCAGTGGAGAGCTCCGGGAATTTCGACCATCCAGTGATGTTTAACGTGCAATGCCTTCGCACAGCGCAATGGCCATTTCTCCTCGATAGAATTGTGACAGCTACGGCCTGGACCGAATCCGCTACCTTCGTGTCAGCAGCCGAGCACACTATCCAGGGATCGGCAGATTGAGTCACTCATCTCTGGGTGCAGGTTCGCGTAAAATATAAGTTCGTGTCATGCTTCATTGTCGCTACTGCATGCACTTTACACTATAGTGCATCGCCCAACCACCCAAGGTAATGCCACATCTGTCTATCAGGTCGGATGACACAATGGTTTCACTTGCCAGCCTTCTTTTAGGGGCGAAGCTCCTTAAGGCGTGGGCTGTGCGTCCCCTGTATGTAGCCATCTCTCGTTTAGTTGTTGCAGTGCTCACTAGATGGCGGTACTTGTAGCTGATAATGACCGACCACGTGCATGCGCAGGTGCTGTGAAGTGTAGCGTATTTATTTATTATTGTGGTTCTTTTTGGCTTAGACCAGTGTATTTTAGTACAGTTTTCTAACACGTGGGCATCGGTAAACTGAGCTAGCCATGGTCAAAAAGACCGTAAAGTGTTCAGAGTGCGGGATAGGGAGGAAGGTGGAAATTAGTGCGGAAGAGAAAGCAGAAGATGACGCCAAGTGTAGACAGTGCGAGTTCGAGGAGAAAATGAAAAATATGATGGCGGTCCAGAGTGGGCTCATGGAGAAAATCGCAGAGCTGGAGAATGCATTGGCGAAGGAGCAAGAGAAAACGTCAGCCATGGATGAAAGGCTCCGGGCAGCCGAGAAAGGCCTATCGAAGGTCGTGAAGGGGAACGAAGACGCAGGTGACGGCGGAAGCATTATGGCGACGACCCCCCGTGCGGGAGAGGTGAGGGAAACAGGCATGACAAAGGCAGATACATTGGCCACAGGGCCCAGCTACCGGGAAGTAGTTTTGAGGGAGGGAGGGAGCAAACCAGCAGCCGTGACTCACGCTAGTCACCTAGTCGGCAGCCAGGTGCAGGTTTCAGAAGGAATGTCTGAACAGGTCATCATCGCCGGTGACTCAAATTTAGTCCGATGCGCAGCGGCAATCAAAGAAAGGGTGAAAGGCGACAAGAGAGTTGCGATAGGGACGTTCCCAGAACAAACGCTGCGGACAGTAATGAATCAAGCGGGTGAACAACTCGCAGCTAAAGCTAACAATCGTAACCTCGTTGTAATTGCGGGAGGGTTAAATGACGTCCTGAAAAAAGAATCGTCAGGACTAGCGACGACCTTGGCGAAAGGGGTGGATGACATGCGCACCGTGTCCCCCCAGGTGCAAATTGTAGTATGCACAGTACCGGAAGTACCAGTACGCAACATCAACCTGCAAAGAGCGGTAGTCGACGCAAACAAAGAGATATGGCGAATTAGTCGAGAGAAGGGTTTCGAGGTAGTGGATTTAAACAGGGAAGTGCACAGGTGGGGTGGATTCCAAAGAGACAAGATTCATTTCGATAAGAGGCTTGGACACGAGGTGGGCTGGCGACTGGCAGGACGCGCAGTAGCTTTTTTGGGGGGCTCACGGGCCCTTCGGAGTCCGGGGTAGCTCGTAACAGGGAAAACAACCAGGAGGACGCTTTGACAGGTAGAATTGCGAAAAACCAGAAAAAAGGTAAAAGAAAAAGGAAAAAGGCGCGTGTTGCAATTAGTTACATAAACATGCAGGGTGGCAGAAAGAAGGCAATATGGTTAGAGATTGAGGAGCAGTTAAACAAAGAACAGATAGGCGTGTATGCGGTTACAGAAACACACCTTAGAGACTTGGAAGAGCCACCACATATTAAAAATTATGTTTGGGAAGGGTGTAACAGGACCATATCGGAAAGGAAAGGTGGGGGTGTAGGAATGCTAATTCACCGCGGAGCCAAATGGGTTAGAGTGAAACAGACGTGTTCAGAGCACCTCTGGGTTCTGGGCACAGTAGGTGGAAAGGAAACGTGGCTGGGGGTAGCCTACTTGTGGACGGGGAATAACTGCAGAGAAAAGAATCAGGAGATAGTGGATTGCATGAGTGCGGATATTAAGGAATTTGGTAATGGGGCCGAAATCATCCTTCTAGGGGACATGAATGCCCACATACATGACCTTGACGGATATTCAGACACCAATGGGAAGTTATTACTAGATCTTTGCGAGCAACATAGTCTGGAGATAGTTAACACGGGGCCTAAATGTGACGGCCAGATCACATGGGAAGTCGGAAACAAGCAATCAAGTATTGATTATTGTCTCATGACTGAAGGAATTTACCACAAACTGACAGAAATGAGGATAGACGAGGAAGGCATTAACAGCTTGGGTAGTGATCATAAACGAATAACATTACAAATGGGATACGAAACTAAAAATATGAGCATGGAATCAAAGTCTGGCAGCTCGTATTTAAATGACAAACAAATAATAAATATAGCCGCAAGAGTCGAGGAAGAAGTAGGCGAAATACCAGGCAAGGACTGGGAGTATAGGGAGCTGTTACATCTAATGACGAAGGAGATAGGGAAAGAGAAGAAAACCGTTTGCTGGAAAGGAAAAAAGGAAGCCAAAAAGTTGGTGGAACAAGGAAATCCGGGAGGCGATCGAGAAGCGACGCGAAGCATCACGGGAGCATAGAAAGGCAAAAAAGGAGAAGCGGCCGCAGGACGAAGTCAAAAAAATATGGGAAATCTATTTGGAGAAAAAATCCCTTGTACAGAAATTGGTAGAGGCAAAAATTAAAGGTGAAAGTGAACGCTGGATGACAGAGATACACGAAAAAAAAGAGGCCGCGCCTAGGATTTTTTGGAGCCACATAAAGGCGCTAGGTAGGAAGTCTGTCACAACGCAACAACATATTCTAGATGAAGGAGGAAATCAATTGGAAGGGTACGAAGCGCTAGGTTACATCCAAAAGGTAACAGCCGATTCGTTTCAAAAGAGCGTCCAGGGGATCTCCCCGGTGAGTAAAAGTGTGGCGGAGAAAGCAACAGAGGAAGAGCTAGTACTAGATATATTGCAAGATGTTTCAGCGCGCGAACAAAGGAAAAAGGGCAGGGTAGACAGAAAGAGCGCTGAATTTATCTAGTACTAGATAATTTCAACTGGAAAAAGGCCGAAGGAAAAATTCCAAAGCGCACTGCCGCGGGTTTAGATGGGATTCCCGTTAGCCTCATTAACGAACTAGGACATAACACTAAAGAAGCATTGTTAAAAGCAGTAGAAAAAAGCTTAAAGGACGGACAAATACCGGACAGTTGGCGACAAAGTAGAATGAACTTAATCTATAAAGGCAAGGGAGAAAAGGACAAGATTCGCTCGTATAGACCACTAACCATTACATCGGTACTATACAGGTTGGCGATGCAAGCAGTAAAAATGAAAATAGAAACATGGGCCGAACATAACGATATTTTGGGAGAACTTCAGAACGGATTTCGAGTCGACAGGCGGTCAGACGATAACCTGTTTGTTCTCACTCAGTGTATAGAAATATCTAAAATAGAGAATAGGCCCTTGTACGTGGCTTTTCTAGACATCACTGGGGCATACGACAACGTTAATCAGGAAATTTTGTGGGATATATTGAAAGGAATGGGCATGGGCGACGAATGTATACAGCTTTTGAGGGAGATATACCGAGAAAATACAGTTTGCATAGAGTGGGAAGGAATGCGTAGCAAAGAGAACGTTGAGGTTAGCAGGGGTCTGAGACAGGGATGTCCTTTGTCCCCACTGTTATTCATGCTGTACATGGTGAGTATGGAAAAAGCGCTAGAAGGTAGCAACATTGGTTTTAATCTGTCACACAAACAGGGCGGCATGATGATTGAGCAGAAGCTTCCAGGTTTATTTTATGCGGACGATATCGTCTTATTTGCGGACAGTCGAGATGATATACAGCAGCTGGCGAATATATGCGGAAGGGAAGGTGAAGCTCTTGGACTAGGATTCAGTGTAACGAAGTGTGGTTTGATGGTATTCAATGATCCCTGTGATCAGACGGTGTCCATACAAGGCCAAGAAATACCGAGGGTAAGTGAATACAAGTACCTTGGAGTATGGGTAAATGAGAGTGATAGATACATGGAGGTACAGGAAAAAGCCTCGGCAGCAAAAGGAAAGAGGAATGCGGCAATAATGAAGCACAGAGCGTTGTGGGGATACAATAGGTATGAGGTGCTTCGAGGTCTGTGGAAGGGTGTAATGGTTCCAGGGCTTACTTTTGGGAACTCAGTGGTGTGCATGAGGGCAGAGGTGCAATCGGGAATGGATGTAAATCAAAGGACTGTGGGACGCCTCGCGTTGGGTGCTCACGGGAAGACGACAAACGAGGCTGTGAAGGGCGATATGGGGTGGGCAGGTTTTGAGGCGAGGGAAGCGCAGAGCAAAATAAGGTTCGAAGAAAGGCTAAGAAATATGAAGGAGAGTAGATGGGCGGAGAAGGTGTTCCGTTATTTGTATAGGAAGAGCGTGGACACACAGTGGAGAAAAAGAACTAGAAGACTCACTAGTAAATATACGGCTGGTATTGTGAGCCATATGTCAACAAAGAGCGTTAAGGGAAAAGTCAGGGAGGCGGAGAGGATTTACTGGATGGCAGCTATGGAGAAAAAACCGGCTTTGAGTAACTACCGAAAGGGCAAAAATGAAATAAGGAGGGAGGCATTTTACGATAATTCAAGGGGAAGCGCTTTACTGTTTGAAGCGAGATCGGGTTGCCTTAGAACGCGTAGTTATAAAGCAAGATTCAGTAAAGAAGAAGAACAATGCACATGCTGCGGGAAAGATAAGGAAACGGCGGAGCATGTTCTGATTGAATGTGGAGATATCCACCCAGGTGTACGTTTGGGCACGAGCCTACAGGAAGCCTTGGGTTTTAGGGACAACAATGGAAAGCTGAACACACCCGCGATTCAAATAAGTAAGAGACGGTTAGAGTATTGGTGGCAGAAAATTAGAGAGAAAGGACAAAAATAAATATTGGAAAAATAAAATATGGACAGTGTGCCGTAAATGGCAGAGAACTTAAGCTGAAAATTTACCTTTTTTCCATTAAGATAGAATTTATCGAAGTAGAGGCATTAGGCCAACATAAAAAAAAAAGAAAAAAGTTTTTTTTTTCGTCGAGCCTGGTGGCATACTTGTCACCACCCCGTTATAAAGGGGACGCTCATAGCATCCATCCATCCAATGAAAAGATGCAAGATGCTATAAAATAGGAATGATGTCACATATGGCGCGTGTCATTTGTAGAAGGCAATCGTTCGATTTAGTGCGGCGACGTGCGCTAGGGGGAGCGTTGTAATAAAATCGAGTGGGCAAGATGTACGGAGGATTCATGGTTTACCAGGTTTACCTCCGGAGCTTCGCCCACTCATCATCATTCACTTCGTGGGTATGGCGGCACTTTTTTAGCGTTAATCGGGGCTAACTCTTCTTTTCTTTTTTTCAGAATTACTTTAATCGTCTCTGCTGAGGTGCATTGTGTCAAATATAAGCGTTAACAAAGTCGCATGCAAAGAGGGAGTCAAGAGCTCGTAATAAAGACATCCAACGCTAACAGTAACATGCAACGTTAAATTTGCCCAGGTGAACTCCATCTAAGAGTGAATGGAAAGCTGGCCCAGGCAGCTTATACAGACTGTCAGGACACAATTAGGCTGAGGTAACGAAGCGCGACGTCCATTGACCGCCTAGGTCATGCGAGGGGCAATTCCGCGTTGTTACCGCGCAAGCACGTTGACCCCCCGGACGTGATATTACACTGGCACCGCGTAATGTGTCACACTGCCATGGCTATAGCCTTGCAAGTGCACAATAGAAGGGCTGGGAGCGTCTCGGCACTTGCAAGTGAAAGACAATTTCGCGGAGAGCCGCATACACTCCGACGATCTCCAATTGCGTGCAGTGCACCGACTGGTAGACTATAGCGTCTGCCATTTCGCGAACACAACTACCAGGTCGTTCCAAGGGAAGCTATTGCCGCTAGTCTAAACGTTCGCCGTGCTTCAGGTAAGCTAGTGTTTGTTATAAGCGTAAGGAATATTATGACAGATTCAGTGCAAGAACTATTCGCATATTATACTTTGTTGGTTTGTCTGCAAAGCTCACTACGTTAACGCTATATCAGATACCGTAGCTGTAAACAGAACGTCAGCATCGGAGGCGCCATCTGGCGGAGCCGGAATGAATAAAGCAAGCTCAGAAGTGTTACTGCTGAAACCCTGATATAATATACTTCTCTCCAGGTGTGACCTCTCGGCAGCGGACAGATACCAAATCACGCGCTCTTTTAAACTTATTTTCCTCGAGGATTCTGGGCGAAAAGCTGAAGACCTGACTTCAAATCTAGTAACTTGGAGTGTCACAAGATCGTTGTCGTCATCCGATAACCCAGCAATATTGAAATTCCTTTGCGCATAGGAGCATACCGGACAAGCTAGAAACCCACATCGCCAGCAAATGTGATGGAATAATCAGCCTGCCTCCAATTAAACTACAACCAAAGAAACCTGTATTTCTGAATTGATAGCTTGTGCTGAAATGAAATCACCTAGAGATAAAGCTTGATAAATAAACTTACCTTCCCTCATTTTCAGCAGAGAACGGCTGGTCAAAGCTTCCGCGTCCGTTGGCGTATAGTGCTGGTCATGGCCGGGTCTTGCGGCGTGGCAAGAGTGAGCCTCGGTGGAAAAGGTTAAACATTGAGAAGCTTACAAATATGGGGGAGGGTGATCCTGACGACAGGGGCATCATTCCCGCTGTTTCGATAGTGTGCGCGAAGTGAAGTTCACCGGACGTTTTGTTATACTAGTGCATGCATTACCCTGTTTCCATGAATAAACCGATTTGGAAGTAGCATTTAGTTGTCTCTATTTGTTTCTTGCTAATTGTGTTTCGCAAGATTGTGCCGTTGTACATCACCGAGACCTCACCAAGCTCTCACTGAATCAGCCCAAGTTTCTATATTATTGCAGAGAAAGGTGGCATACGCATTCAGTGAGCTCCCCTAAACAATGTTTCAGCTGCAGCTGAATAAATTGGCGGATTGTACTATGTATGGTACATGTCACGACTGGTGGCGATAACTATTCAGCACGAAGTGAAAGACGGCGGTCAATGCGTCGATGACAAGCTCAAGGCTGATGTTCATTGCGTCAGAGCACGAAGCATGATAATCTAAAGAAGAAAAAAAAACAAGTTAATAAGGAAATTTCACGTCAAGCAGAAATGAAGACGAATCTAGGGTGCTTAGATATAGACACTCGTTGAAGAAACACAAGTCGTCGAAATTTCCGGAGCCCCCCACTACAGCGTCGCTCATATTCATGTGGTGGTTTTGGGACATTAAACCCTAGCAATTATTAATATCTAGAGTGCTCGTTTCTTGCCTGACGTTTAGCCCCATCGTTAGCTTAAAATGATGGAACAAACTTTCCATTACTTGTAGAAGGCAGCCATGTTTGTTCGGTGCCTGCGAGTAAGGCGGAACAAATGACCACCGCAGTGTCCTATCCTAATTGCACGCTTCTTGCGACTGTCCCGTTGTCATCGGTTGTGACGCAACCAAGAGCGCAGCTTTTGCGCTGGCTCTGCTAACAGATGATAACGGCAGTCGATGACAACCTAAGGCAAAAGGTGTGTGTTCCAACCACAGCCATTGCCACACTAAGGAAAAAAATAGGTGGCGTAGATATTCCACGGAGACAAACTGAGAGAAACGGACTATGAGAAAAAGAGACACTTTCATCGTAGTTTATGTAAATGTTGACGTGATATTCCTTATCGTGACGGGGAATGGAACAAAAGATTCTACAAGTTAAAAAAGAAATGCATTGCAAACGGTAACTTTTTATAGGGAGTAAACCACTTTGCACAAAATAAACAGACCAACAAACACACAAACTCTGTGTGGACGTTAAACTTTTACACATAAACACACCGTAAACTAACACTGCTCATATATGCGCATAGGTGTTTCGTCTACAGGGCCTGTATGAGCATTAACCAAGTTCCAGGCCCCTTAGCAGATCTGTGCTGAAATGATACTTATGGGCTGACGGCAATGCAGTTTACGAGATCCGTCGGTAGCACCAGAACACGCAGCACAGCGAGTAGACGCAGCAAAGGCACGTAAGTATTTTTTTTTCTTACTTCTAGGCTCTGGAAAAAGCGTCGCGGGTATCGAAAGGGATTACAGGCCCACCCATAAAGTGTTCCTTGGATACGTGTCCAAAACGATGTGGTGGTGGTGGTTAGAAGGGAAAAAAAAATGCACCTAATTTCAGCAGCCCTATAGCCGAGAAGCACGGTTCTGTACCTTACCCAAAAGGGAAACACTTGAGCGTATCGATGTGCTCTGCGAGTGTATAATTTAATTATTCATATATATATATATATATATATATATATATATATATATATATATATATATATAATATATATATATATATATATATATATATATATATATATATATATATATATATATATATATATATATATATATATATATATATATATATATATATATATATATATATATATGTGTGTGGCAGGCGATGCCGTCAATGCGGAGGCGGCTTACAAGAGCTCTATCACGCCCTCTTGTCAGTGTGAGGTGTTTATTGTGCCGTCCGCTCCCGGCAGTAGTTAGGGCATTGATAATTTCGAACAACTACCCTGCGTGCTAACCCACTGACGCGTTGGTAGTAAGCCTCGCCTTCGAAACCAGTGATACTCACGCATTTGGCAATTACGGCGATGGTGACGCCATCTTTTCTATTATTATTATTTTTTTTTGCACTGAACTGAAATACTATGTTTCGCCTTTTTTAAGTGCACCGGTTATGATCACTTTGGACTGCTGCGGTAATCTAGTGGCTAAGGTACTCGGCTGTTGACCCGCAGGTCGCGGAATCGAGTCCCGGCTGCGGTGGCTGCATTTTAGATGTAGGTGAAAATACTGTAAACCCACGTACTCATACTTTGGTGCACGTTAAAGAACCCCAGGTAGTCGAAATTTCCAGATTCCTCCACCAATGCGTCTCTCATAATCATATGGTGGTTATGGGACGTCTAACCTCACATATAATCAGCTTCATATTATCACTTCGCTGACCTCCTGAAAGAAGGTTTCTTCTGTAATGCGGTGCCTCATTGCTTCCAGTTTTCTTTTCAGACCAACTGCTTGCCTGCAAAGCCATAGTGGATTTTGAGGCCACGGTTCTAGCTATTGATTTGCTGTGAGCGTTTCTTTCAATTTGCCACTCCAGTACGTCAATGGCCAGGGTACTACAATATTCGAAGAGCCTCTGTGTTTATTGCTCTGCCAATGCTCCCGCCAGGGTCGCCACTGGTGGATACTTTACGCCACAGCGGTGAATTTGAGAGACCCGTGGTGACCTAAAATATTAAATTGTGACAAAGCGAGCTTTCGGTGAATGTTAGCTGAAGGTCTCGAATGAGTTATGCAGTCTATATTAAGATTTATTTCTAGTTTTCGTAGTTTTAGACCCACCAGCGGAAGGCGCACTTTAAGCACAATTCAGTACGTCTCTTATGGTTCACGAGGGTATTCCCATAGATCTTGGCAGCACAAGAACACTAGTGCGTCCGCCACTAATCTCTGAGCACAATTGAAGTCAGTAGACTTTTTCGCGTGCCGCGAAGCGCTGGTGCTACAGAAAGTTTTTAGGTGCTTTGAGCTTTTCTTTAATTTGGCTGAAGTAGTTATAAGTGACGGTTAGGCCGCGTGTTCGTACCACAGCTCCAACTGTCTTGAACTACTTGTCAACTTTTTCACTGGTGAAGTACCCTTAATTTTGTATGAAAAATTTAAATTTGTTAATAACATACTTTTCGGGAGAGTCAAGAAGTCGTCTTCTTCGGGCACCTTTCAGAAATGGCACTGAATTGAATTTATAGCGTAAGCAAGACTGCACAGGAAGCGTGGTGTGGACGTTGCGACGGTTACATAGTAGTTTTGAATTTATTTATGTTATTTTGTATTTAAGTTGTTTTATTATCGCACACATGATTCCGCTGCAATAAAATTATCTAAATCTGCAAGAGCGCTGCACACACCATTCTTCTTTTGTTGCAGTGACTGCCTCTCCCTGTATACTTACTACAGCTGAAACCATCACGGACTTTTGCTATGAGGAGGTAGCATTTGCGAACGTTGCTAGTGCGTACACGCCCTTTCTCAGCTACTGCTTGACGGCTAAGAGGTTGATGTGACTCCAAGCTCGCTAAGCCGTCCTATGCTCAAGCGGATGATGCGACTGGTATTGAAAAACGTCAATATAGTTTAAGGGTTGTGCATGGTATTGTACTCCACGGGTATATACATAACTAGCAATTTTTATTAAAAGGCATGCCACACATATGTAGAGTGGCGACTTCCTTGGTGAGTTATGAAGAAAAATGGCGACTTTTGGCAACATTCCACTCGTCGTTCGGTGAGTTTGACTCAACAGTCATTGGCAACTCTGGCTCGCGTGGACGTTGGAGTGTCTGGGCATAGCCTCGGAGATTTGTGCGCTCAGGAAACCCGATGCGCACACCAAATGTTGGAGGCCATGCTCCGACACACCAACTTTTACGACAGCGTTGGATCACAAAAAAATTCACGTAGACGTTTTCCGGATTGCGCAAATATCGTAGGCTATTGCAATACACAGCAGTGTTCACGACTGCATTGGCTTCCAAAACAACCCAGATACTTTTCGCAGAGTATGCAAATCTTGGAGGTCATTCCCAGGCACACCATTGTTCAGGAGAGCACTGGCTGCGAAAACAACACAGATATTCTTCCCAGAGCGCGCAAATATTGGTGGCCATGCCTATACACACCAATCTTCACGACAGAATTGACTGTCAAGCCAGCACAGACACTCTTCTCGGAGCGTGCAAACATGTCCATACGTGCGAACACTCATGCATCGTATGCCAAAGCACGGCCGCTGGATCAAAGCGCACACCCTGTGCGCTCTGATCCAGCGGCCGTGGCCAAAACAAAACAGACTCTACCCGAATCTCGGAGGTCATGTCCAGACACACCAATGTTGACGACAGCATTGGCGGCCTGAAAAGTACGGAGACTTCTCCATCGAAGTGAGCAAATCTCGGACGCCCTGGTGGGGCAGACCAAGGCACGGGAAAAGCTGCACAATTCCTTTCTTTGACCCTCCGCTGTTTTATTCCTGATGAGCAGGCTCCCGCAATAGAGGCAAGCTGTCGCGTCACGTGGGAAGAAGCAAATGGAACATGTACTTTGTCGAACGACTGACGGCTCGGGCCGTAAGTAACAGGCTAAACTGCGCGACTCCTGAGGGACGCTGGCCGTAAATCTTCGTATTCAATTGACGACGCATCTCCTACTTTCGCCTGAAATTCACCTTCGGGCAGCTTCACGCAGCTTCGTGTAGATGCAGCCTTTCTCTGCACTGCACGAAGTCACGGACACACAGAGATCAGGCTGCCGGCCGCGTTGCCAGTCCACGGCAACAGAGTAAACAAAAGCGGCGAAGGGACGCTCGATACACGTATGCGTCGTCGCAGGGCACCGAGAAAGCCGCACCGGGTGCATGCTTCCTCTCCCGGCGCTTTCATTCGTGCAAGTAGGACCTCTCTCTTCCTCGGTTGACCTTTTGTGAGCTTTGCGACGAGCGGCAGCGTACGCCGAAGACGAAGGTTCCGCCACGGCGTCACGTATACCTGACGCGGCTTCTGCGAGAGTAGGCGCCTCCAATTAAGACGACGGCTGCGACGAGAGAACAATCACTGACCCGCGCTGTGGGAATTTCACGCTCATCGCGACGCTCTCTGTGGCCGCAATGTAGACCACCAAACCGTTGGCGCTGCGTATACAACACGACACGCGACGCTTCTCAATGAGCATCTCGGTTGATCGCACATGGAGAGGCGTATCGTGAAAAGAAAAAAAAAATACTGCGATGAGGTAGTGTTTCATCAGCCCGAGTAGCTTACGTCACGCGAAGCGACACGACGAGGGAAACTATACGAATTGTGCCATTGAAGTGAACTGTACGTTTATTGAGGTCATTATTAATGCCTGTGTCTCTTGAGGCGCCTTCCGATACGGCGCATGCTTCTTCTCTTGACCGTAACAGAGCAAATAACGTCCACGCTTTGATTGATTGATATGTGGGCTTTAACGTCCCAAAACCACCATATGATCATGAGAGACGCCATAGTGGAGGGCTCTGGAAATTTCGACACCCTGGGGTTCTTTAACGTGCACCCAAATCTGAGCACATGGGCCTACAACATTTCCGCCTCCATCGGAAATGCAGCCGCCGCAGCCGGCATACGTCCACGCCTTTCCTCCCCTACTGAAGAGGTGGGCTAGAGCTTGTACCACTGTGAAACTACATTGTGTACTCTCCTTTTCTTTGTTAGAAACGTGTCCTTTTTGTGAAATATTGTTCTTGAGCACGAGAGCAAATTGTCCTCACAGGTGGACGGAAAAACATCACCTTATATTGTGAAAGACCCCCCTGATTGTACATACAGCCTTTACTGTTTATACGAGTGCCATCGTCTCGAAGTTGATAAATGTCCCGTCCTTGTACAATTTTTCCATTGTACATCACTACATACGCAAATAAGTTCTTTTCGCTGTACATAACAGCTTGCACTGTACATACACCCCGATCATCATCGTATATCTTTCTGTGTGCACATAAGTTATGTAAGATATATCTAGAAATGAAATTCCCTCTAACCCAAAAACAAGAGTAGTGTTCTGATAAGATACATTACCCAAGAGTGCGCAGTTTTTCGAGCAACGGTGCCCTATACCAGGGACTAAAAGTGAAATATGAAAATGGGAATAAAAACAACATAAGTATGCATACGGGATAAAGAATCAAAACGATGTCTTCGGCGAAAATTCATCACAGGTAATATTGAACAATTAACTTCCGTCTTTCATTTAAGCTTGTTCAGAGATCTTGAGTCCCATGTGACGATGACAAGTCGCTATAGTTTCAAACATTCTAAGAAATGCGCTGCTGATGATAGTGATGAACCATTCAAACGAATAACACATGGTCTTTATCGAATTTAACAGCCACAAAAAATTACTTTCCCTAAGGTATACTAAGGAGCCTGCACTCATCTACTTTAAAGCTTTTTTCGGATGGGAAGCAGCTGCCAATCTGAAGCTAGGTATTTTATGTGTTCGACAATTATGTTGAAGCTTTAGCGTTAAATATAGCGGTTCCAGTTAATGTGCAGACGCCTTATTTCATTCTTACACCCGCTGACCTAGGAAGTTCAAGCACGCTGCGAAGACAAGTGGTACGTCAGGTTCCGCCTCGCACCTCTCACTTCTATGAGGCGTGAGGGTCAACGAACGAACAGAAAAATATCTGTGCTCAAAGTCCACAATACGCAGCAAACCTCACGCAGTGTCCTCCTTCAGGGCCGACTCGCTTCCGTATTTACAAATGCTCTTCGACTCGAATCTCATCCTTCACGTGACAGAGATGAGCACTCCGCGCGGGCCGCTGCTCGACTGAAAGTGACGCTGCACTTCTCTAGAATCGCGCCACATTGTCGCTGGTATGCAGTGACTTGCTCCGTCTATCAGATGGCACCCCCCCCCCCCCCCCCCATCAGCTTTCTCAAGTCAAAGCGGTGAAGAAGTGGTTTACAATAGCGGGAGTCGGCCCAC
Organism: Rhipicephalus microplus; assembly: GCF_043290135.1. Lineage (NCBI taxonomy): Eukaryota > Metazoa > Arthropoda > Arachnida > Ixodida > Ixodidae > Rhipicephalus > Rhipicephalus microplus. The sequence goes on from NC_134708.1 coordinate 52,549,166, forward strand.
AAAGCGAGGGTGCTTCGATTGGATTAGATAAACTTTTATTTGGTCCTCCAAAACACAGATCACTGTGGTGCCGGCAGCTCCCACGTGGAGACTGAGATGCCAAGCTCCTCAGCCGCCTCACGGGCTTGGTGGACAGCCCAGAGCTGATCTGCCAAGAATGAGCTACGCGAGCGCCAATCAAACAATGAAACATGTCGCCTCTTTGCAGGCGCGAACAAAATAAACGCGCGTCATAATTATGGGTCATCGGGCGACCACATAAGTCACCACTCGCTTCGTCTTGCACTTCCCAAACAAACCCGTGTTGCCGGACACCGCAAAGAAGACTAAAAAATAAAACTGTACTCTTTCCACACCCTGCCACGTAAGAGAACTCACTACAAATAAATAAATAAATAAATAAATAAATAAATAAATACAAGATTTGAACAGAAAATGCTAACGCTTTCAGCGAACGCCTTTTTCCCAGAACATCCATGCAATGGAACCTCTTTTAAAATAACATAGTCGCCATTATAGACAACAAAATTTTTTTCAAGGCTGCAGCCAACACTGTCCAATTCGGGAATTTGAATGTTTAATTTGTCGCTTCGCTGTTCAGTAACTCATGATAAGTCAGCTGACATTTTATTAGCAGGAGTTATTTTCGCTTCCCCATATTCTTCATGTAGGTAGCTAGTCATTTGGGCAAAGCATTGTTTAGTATGCGTCTTATGTATTGCTGTTAATAGAGTCGGGTACAACTTTCGAAGGCAGAACCACGGTGGTCTAGCGGCTAAGGCACTCGGCTGCTGCCCTGCAGGTCGCGAGATTGAATCCCGACTGTGGCGGCTGCATTTGCGATGGAGGCGGAAATGCTGCGGGCCCGTGTGCTCAGTATTTTGGGTGCACGTTTTTAGGTGCAGAAACCCCATGTGGTTGAAATTTCCAGAGCCCTCCACTTCGGCATCTCTGATAATCATATGGTGGTTTTGGGACGTCAAACCCCACATATCAATCATATCAATTATTTCAGAAGGCAGGAGAGACCTCGTTCAGATGACCAAAGCGCACCAGCCAATTCGCTCCGCGGCTAAAGAAATAGACCCACCAAAACAATTGTGACTGCTTCTAAAACGCGTATTTGTTGGTGTAAATAAGATTTGTGTATCGAACGAGTGCTTTCGTAAAACTGTAATGATGGAAATGCTACAGCACTTGCCGGATCGCACATGCCGATAAGCAACGTCCCTCGCACATCATGCTTGATTTGAGAAGTGGCATAGAAACACATTTCAATGGTGGCATATCTGAATTGAAACACTATTGTTGCCTGATTTCCGTGGCTAGCTCAAAATGCACATTCAAGCAGCTAGGTTCTCAGCTATCTTATCACACTGTTGCCAACGATCCGTCGTTCGCGCGCTGAGCTGGAAACCACGAACGCAGCATGTTATCCGTCGGTAGGGTAACCGGCCCTCAGGCTCATGACGTCACCTGAAGTGCGCGCCTATTGGCAAAGACTCGTGTGCATCCGCCTTTGAGTGGAAAATGCTGCTATCTCCTATACTGCGTTGTTTAATACATTATTGTACTACTTTCCCGTCACCTAATATGAATAAGAAATTGTTCTGCAACTTTGCGACTGCCACTCCCCTCTTTTTAAGTGCCCTGGGGCCACAGGGGTACTACAAATGAAATAATTATATAAAGAAAGAATCAAAATACAAATGTTCTTGTAGCAGATTTCCGGTGTGAGCTAGTTGTTACCTGTTCATATCTGACAAAACCTTCGGGGCAAACAAAACGAGGACATATAACAAAAGAACAAGATGGACGCCGGACTTCCAACTAACTTTACTGCGCAGCGGAAAGAATGTTCTATATCACACGCCGCCCATAAGATGCGTGGGCATGCACCAATTTGTTATTTAAAACTAAGCAACCGGAACGTGCTACTGAGAAAACTAATCTTCTTATCATAAAGGGATAGCGAAGCTGCACTGACGCAGGTGTCAACCTCTCTGCCTAATGTATGACTTCCCTCTCCATCTTTTTTTCAAGCTTGCTTACCGGCAGAGCAAAAGGGGAAAAAAAGGCCATGCTCTATGTGTTTTCGCCTGCGTTATACCAAGTGACGATAACACCATAAGACAACCCGGCCGTCTGAAATGTACCGCTTTTATTAAGGCCTTGATCGGCGCAAGTAGGGAATTCACTTCAAAGATTTTACATGCCGAAGCCAGAATATGACTATGACGACAGTAGTAGGGTGACTACGGACTAAAACTGACCTTATTTCCTGGTAGCCCAGGAGCCTAGTAGGACAGGTGTCACTGCAGTTTGACACCTGGCCTACTAGGCTACCACGCCTTGGTTGGCCCCCAGTGGAAAAGTTACAGTGTGGGTGTAGTGGTTCGGCCAGCGTACTGCGATATGCTCTTGCAAATGTGCTCTTCCAACTTCTTGGCGCAACAGCAACCCTCTCATCGTAACTTTGCGTTTTTTAAATGCGAAGCATTTCTTAGCACACTTCGGCGACTTTGAGCGTATCTATCTATCTATCTATCTATCTATCTATCTATCTATCTATCTATCTATCTATCTATCTATCTATCTATCTATCTATCTATCTATCTATCTATCTATCTATCTATCTATCTATCTATCTATCTATCTGTCTGTCTATCTATCTATCTATCTGTCTATCTGTCTATCTATCTATCTATCTATCTATCTATCTATCTATCTAGCCGCTTTCATTTGAACGCTCTTGTGGTCACCCCATTGACTTGGGGTGAACCAAAATTAGCATGAGAGGGTAAGATGGTTTGACGAATATGACACGCTGGTCAAGACATGAGTAATGTCACTATCCCGTCTCGTACGTCGTTAAACACTTCCCGCCAGACAGTGGCACATATATACTCAAAGGAAAGTATGTGCCGCTGGTATGTGCCACACGTGATTGACACTTAGTATCTACCCAGGAACTACGAGAACACACATGGAAAATTTTAACGTGCGAACGTCAAGAAATACCCGACATCTGCAGCGTAGACCCGACGAATGCAAAGAATAAATGTCAGGGTCCCAGCTGGAATTGAACCCAAGCATTCTGCGTGACAATAAAGCATTCTACTACAGAGCTACGCCAGGTCTCAGAACTACTTCTCGAATAGACGCTGTATTCTTCATAAAACGTCAATAGCGGTTGCAGTGCTCCCTACCCTATTTCATAAACATTACGTATGTACTCTTTTGATACAGCCGTCATGTTGGGTTAAAGTCAATTGTGGTTAGTTGTGAAGTTGATTTATGCAGCAGTGTCCAGGGCCAGCATCTTTGTGATCATCAGCGCTTCATATCAGCTTCTGGTGTTGCTAATACGCATGTTCCAGTTGGCATCGTTGCACAAGAGCTAACAACTCGTTCAGTAAACATCTGCAGCTCTTCAACATATATGCCTGCGCTTGCAACATTTGCACATGAATTTAGCGTCATTTCCTGACGTGTCGCTAAATAAAAAAAAATTGCAACATGGCCACCTTCCCTTCACATGCTTCGCGTAACGTCGATACCGAAGTACGTGGGATCTGCCGTTTTTTTTCTATCGTTTTGTACCACTGAGGACACATTAAAGAGCAAACGTCGACAAGTAAAATGCATAAGCACGCATAGAAACAACTGCACACTTCTCATATAAATAAAACTTGTACTGAGAATAGCCGCAGCAGACCTTGTAGCATAATGAAGCTTCTCAAAAAAGGTATTGAACGGCGTTCTATGAAACACTGTCGTCTCCTCCTATTCTAACTTCGTCTGCGTAATGGCATCATGTTCTCCCATAGTAGAGTACCAACAACTCTAAATCGTTAACCACTTTTTCTAAACACACATGGCTTACTACTCTCCCATGGTTGAGTATGAAGTACTCGAAATTGATCAACACATTTTTATCAACGCAAGGCTCTCCCATGGTGCAGTGCTTTTCAGCCTGTACAATTTATTCTAGAGAAACAGGACAGCTAACTGCTATTCCTTTGAGAGTACATAGTACTCGATGTTGCGAAATATTCATTTTCGACAGCCATCCGGCATGAAACGGACTCATGGAGGAAGGAAACTGAACGAGAAGCCTTCCCTTCTGCCCTCCGAGCTGCACAGCGAAAAGGGTTGCGGAGGTCATGCTTTCACAGGGGCAACTGGAATTGCTTGGTCGTGCTGTCGTCTCAAGTCGTCAGCGGCGCCATCCACACGACCGGTATACGTTCGGAAAGCCGGCTGAAGTTGCGAATGCACAATTTATCATATCTGATACTGCCGGCTGGTTTTCGCTGTCGGCGTTTGGCGTCGCCGTCGTTCACTGGACATGTATACGTTTCTTTGTATATTTGAAACGCAAGGAAGGAAAACTTTCACCACCTCCCGCTAATGGGAACCACGTGTCTATAGATGCGCAGCAGCGGGTGCTAACACTTACACTGGTGATGGCGCTCATCGCGACGTTGCGGAGGAGAGCAACTTCGATAGGCGCAAAACACGCAGTGATGAGCCACTGTTTCCTACCGGACCATGCCAATCACTGATAATGGGCAATCAGACACAGCAAACACCGATCGGGCACAGAGACCCGCAGTCCACTTTTTGTTAACGCGTACAATGCGGATATTTATTGTTCAACAACGTACAAGTGTCACAAAACTAGCGCTCAAAATCGGGCGCGCCGCCAAATTTTCGCGACGAAGCGCCGAGAGGTCAACGATAAAAAAAGAAAACAAGCATCCAAAGACTCCCCGGGCACGCGTCCTTCTCCTCTCGGAAGCGTAGGTTCGCCGACGAACCTCCTCACCCCACAGAGGCGGCCGAGCAAGCTCTGGAAAATTCTAGATGGAAAGGGGCGTGGTGATGCCGGGTTGCGTCATCCGTCGCGTACGGCCTTCGAACCGTCTCGCCCTCTCCACAGCCTTCGCTGCGTATCACGCCGACAAAATGATGAGAACTTTCTGGAATCTCGCGCGGAAGGTATTTAATCGAGCAGTCGAGATGGGAGATCAGGAGAAGACAGAAGTTAGCGCCAGAGCGCGTAGGGATTCCGCCATGTAGTGGCGAAGGTTTTCTCCGTAGTGACAAAGCAGGAGAAGAAGACGATTTCCACCTGAGGGGTGAAGGTTCGAGCTACAGGCAAGAGCGTGTGTCTACCGCTATCGAGCGAAGACGCGTGGCAACAGCTGCGTGTGTGAAGCCGACGTGTTTCCGGCGAAGAAGTTTGAAGCTTGGAGAGTGGCCAATTGAAGACGCGAGGTTTCCTGGAAGAGAAACTTCGGGGGCAGCGGAACGACAACAACCCTGGACTTTGAGTGAGTGATTCTCGGAAGAGTATCATCGAGACTTTTTTTCCAAGAACTTTGGACTGAATAGGTTTTCTATCTCTTTAGTCTTTAAGTGTCTTGGTTGTTCAATGCATGCGACTGCATTGTAGAGCGTATTGTTGTCTGTGCCCGTTGTTTCGAGCTTGGCTGATTGTACTCTGTAGTACGTTCTTTGATTGGTGACATATTGTACTCAGTTATTGAGGAGTGTGCATACTTATGTATTGTTTTTGATCTGCCATTATTGAGAATATAATTTTGTTTTGTTTATCAACTCTCGGCTCTGACTTGTTCTTTGGGCCACAGCCGGCGTCCGCTGGCGCGCCAAAAAGGACCACTTCTAAATTGTCCACGCTTTCGTGGTGCGGTTCGGGGGGCCGATACTTCGGCCCTTGGAATTAGCCCGGCGATCGTCTCCCGAAGTAACGGGACCCGCGACAATTAATCTGGTGTCCGCGACAGGACCCTTTTGGTGCACAGTGTGTTCAAAGTAGTGAGAAAGAGCCTCGAGTTGTTTATAGTGCTATCGCAACGATTTTGTGTGTTGCTCAGTGTTCTCGGTAACGAGTGCAGGAGAGTGTTCCGGTACACTGATTTAGGCAGGTATTTTTTGCACGCGGCAAAGTTTCATTTGCGAGACACAATGGATCTCGAAAAGTTAGTCGCTCGTGGTGAGAAGATGGGTCTTCCTGGCGCCGAACTACGGAAATGGGTAACCCAGAAGGAAAAAGAAGAAAAAGAGAGGGCCAAAAAAGAAAAGACAGCTGAGCTGGAAAAAGAAAGGTTGGCGGTCGAAAGAGCCCAAGCGGAAAAAGCAGCTGAGTTGGAGAGAGAGAGGTAGGCAGCTGAGAGAGAGAAAGAAGAAAGAGAGGCAAAGGAGCGTAAGGTGAAAAGAGAAAGAGAACAGCAATTGAAGTTGGAGCTGGAGAGAGAAAATTTGGCAGCCGAAAGGGCGAGAGAAGAAAGAGTGGCAAAGGAGCGACAGCTGAGAGAAGAAAGAAAGCAGCAATTGAAGTTGGAGATGAAGAGAGAAAGACTGGCAGCTGAGAGGGTGAAAGAAGAAAGAGAGAAAAGGGAACGGCAGCGACAGCACGAGATAGAACCTGAGCGGCTCCGTTTGCAACAGCGAAGTGAACCTCCGGTCCAAGCTAGAGTTGAAAGCAGCGAACGAGAGGACCATGGCTTCCGCTTGAACCCAAGCAAGCAGCTCGTAGCGCTTGATGAAAGGAAGGACGACCTTGACGCGTACCTTCACAGATTTGAGACGATTGCATGGAGCCAGAATTGGCCTGAACATCAATGGGCAACTGCTTTGAGTACTTGCTTGAGTGGTGAAGCGCTCAGTGTGTACGGTAGGCTGACGCCGACCGATGCAGCCAACTATCCAAAGGTGAAAACTGCTTTGCTGAAGCGATTTAGATTTACTGTGGAAGGATTTCGCGACAGATTAGGAAAGCCAGCTGATGGTGAGACGGCTACGCAGTACGCCGCCCGACTTTGCCATTATTGCGACAGATGGATTGAACTTTCAGGGACAGCGCAGGAGTACGATGAGCTTAGAGAGCTCCTAATTAGAGAACAATTTCTTACTAGTTGCCACCCAAGCCTGTCGCTGTTCTTGAAGGAGAGGAGAGCTACATCACTTGAAAACATGCTTGAATTAGCTGATCAATTCTTGGAAGCGCGAGGTGGCACTAATTTGGCCAAGGTCAAGAAGCACTGTCCCGAATATTTCAAAAATTCGGCACCCGAACAAAAGAAGCGTGCACCGGAGAGTGTTCCGCGATGTTTTTTGTGTAACCGAGTGGGGCGTCGCGCGAACAATCGTCGAACGATCTTTACGAGCCCTACGGTATTAAAATGCTTCAAATGTGGTCAGACTGGCCACAAAGCAGACGCTTGTCGTAACGGAGTGAGTCAAACTCACCACATATCCTGTGTGCTAGCAGCACCGAAATCCGATGGTGATGCCGTCACCGACGGATTCGTAGAGTTGAAAATTGGGGAGAAACTTCCTATTGTGGGTGCTGTAATGACAAAACAGCCGACCAGTGTTACGAAGGGAATGCCAACGCTGCCTTGAAAAGTCGCGGGCAAGAAGGTTACGGTGCTAAGAGATACCGGTAGCTCCACTGTTATCGTGCGGAGAAATTTCGTACGGGAAAGTGAGTTAACAGGCAAAACGAAACCGGTTTGTCCAATTGACAGTACGGTTCGGATGCTTCCCGAAGCAGAAATTGAGGTTGAAACCCCGTTCTTCAGCGGGAAAATTACGACTCTATGCATGACGACCCCTCCTGTACGACCTCGTCATCGGAAACATCGACGGGGCGCGATAGCCGAATGATTCAGAACGTTTGGGGGAAGACCCGAAAATGGAGCCCCCGCCGACACAGGGACCACGAGGTACAGTGCAGAAAACCCCCGTGAAGGATCTCACTCGAGCCCAAGGTGAAGCCTGGGCGCAAGAGACAGTGAATGAGAACAGGATCGTATTGAATGAGTTCACGTGCTGGGCAGCTGGACTTACGTCGGCTCGACCTCAACTGACCGACAATGTAAAGATGACGGAGTCGGCCGGCCAGGCACAATGTCGTGACATGAACAAGCGGGTGAATGACCGAAGAGGATCGGTTGAACGTTATCACCCTTTAACAGTGTCGGAAGTGACAACGATGGCTGAGACGCCGCCTCAGACCCTGTCGTTGGAAAGGGCTCGCCGAAAAAGAACGAGGAAAGACAAGAAGAGATCGAGCGAGAACCGCAAGAAAGGACGCAAGTGCAGCTCGAAATACACAAGATAATTGCTGAGGTCGAATCGCAACGTGTTTGACAGTGCTATATGTTAAGTTAATGTGGTTGTTGTCCTGTGTCACAACTGTATGTCGAGTGAATCAAAATTTTTGTTACAGTGATGTGATGTATAGTATATGGTACAATTGTTGTCAAGACAGACCTTTGTACATTTGTATTGCTTGAAGTATGTGATGGAGTATTGTATTCATGTACCTGTGTCTATATTCTATGTGTTGTGAGATTGAATTGTAATGTACAATTGTATTGAGTGATCTATTGTGAATGTGACGTGTATTGAGCGACGGACTATGTTACAGTCTCTGAGAGTGTGGGGACTGTTCGCGCTCGTTTGTGTAGTTTTGAATATTGAAACGCGCTAGCGAGATAATATGATATTGAGATAATATTCTTAAAGTGGGGGGCAGTGCCACAAAACGATCGCTTGAAAACGGGCGTGCCGCCAAATTGTCGCGACCAAGCGCCGAGAGGTCAACGATAAAAAAAGAAAACAAGCATCCAAAGACTCCCCGGGCGCGCGTCCTTCTCCTCTCGGAAGCGTAGGTTCGCCGACGAACCTCCTCACCCCACAGAGGCAGCCGAGCAAGCTCTGGAAAATTCTAGATGGAAAGGGCCGTGGGGATGCCGGGTAGCGTCATCCGTCGCGGACGGCCTTCGAACCGTCTCGCCCTCTCCCCAGCCTTCGCTGCGTATCGCACCGACGAAACGATAAGAACTTTCTGGAATCTCGCATGGAAGGTATTTAATCGAGCAGCCGAGATGGGAGATCAGGAGAAGACGGAAGTTAGCGCCAGAGCGCGTAGGGATTCCACCGTGTAGTGGGCGAAGGTTTTGTCCGTAGTGACAAAGCAGAAGAAGAAGAGGATTTCCACCTGAGGGGTGAAGGCTCGAGATACAGGCAAGAGGGTGTGTCTACCGCTATCGAGCGAAGACGCGTGGCAACAGCAGCTGCGTGTGTGAAGCTGACGTGTTTCCGGCGAAGAAGTTGGAAGCTTGTAGAGTGGCCAATTGAAGACACGAGGTTTCCTGGAAGAGAAACTTCGGGGGCAGCGGAACGCGAGGTTTCCTGGAAGAGAAACTTCGGGGGAAGCGGAACGACAACAACGCTGGTCTTTGAGTGAGTGATTCTCGGAAGAGTACCATCCAGACTTTTGTTCCAAGAACTTTGGACTGAATAGGTTTTCTATCTCTTTAGTCTTTAAGTGTCTTGGTTGTTCAATGCATGCGACTGCATTGGAGTGCGTATTGTTGTCTGTGTTCGTTGTTTCGAGCGTGGCTGATTGTACTGTGTAGTACGTTGTTTAATTGGTGACATATTGTACTCAGCTATTGTGGAGTGTGCATACTTGTGTATTGTTTTTGATCTGCCGTTATTGAGAATATAATTTTGTTTTGTTTATCAACTCTCGGCTCTGACTTGTTCATGGGCCACAGCCGGCGTCCCCTGGCGCGCCAAAAAGGACCACTTCTAAATTGTCCATGCTTTCGTGGTGTGGTTCGGGGGGCCGATACCTCGGCCCTTGGAATTAGCCCGGCGATCGCCTCCCAAATTAATGGGACCCGTGACAACAAGATAAACCTCCCACTGGCTCTACATTGGAGGTCCAAATCCAGTGCCTCTATATAAGGCATGGCTAGTTAGCGGTTATGCAGCACAAGAAGTCAGTTTTTTCAGTCAAGAGGCCAGCGAGCAGACGCTCGTGCGCGCACGTGCTCATCTCGCCGTGGGGGACAATCGCAAGCCTTGGGCTTTCACCGGAGTGATATCGTCATATTTACCGGGCGCACAAAGGTCACTTCACTCACTGCACAGTCCCGCATTTGCGAAAAGAGCATGCTTTTCTGAAAACATTGCGTAATAATTGTGACTGCTTAAGAATAGAAGCTTGAGCGAGTTAGTATTCATTGATCTTGGTTGAACAGCGCACACGAGATGACGACGAAGTAAAAGAACACAAACAGGTGCTGACTCGCAGCTAAAATTTATTTAGGAAAGAACAGCTGATATATAAGTGAAGTGCAACTTAACAGAAAATCCACAAGAGAACAGCAATATATCTATACACCCCACAAGCAACCTCTCACTTCACTGTCGTATCGTGTGCGCTGTTGAACCAAGATGAACAATTGTGACACTTGTTAGTTCACGGTCATCTGTAAAAAAACCACCATTCAATTATGAGAGACGCCGTAGTGGAGGGCTCCGGAAATTTTGACCACGTGGGGTTTTTTAACGTGCTCTCAAATCTGAGCACACGGGCCTACAACAATCCCGCCTCCATCGGAAATGCAGCCGCCACAGCCGGGATTCGATCCCGCCACCTGCGGGTCATCAGCCGAGTACCTTAGCCGCTAGACCACCACGGCGTGGTTATTTTCATGGGAGCACGAAACTAGAAGAGTATGCAGCTGCTGTCCTACCCCCCTCCCCCACCCCCAAATCCGGTTTCCTAGAAACGGGCTGTACGAAATCTGCCCCATATATTAACATAGAAGGAGGGGGCTGCTATGAACATCCCCCCCCCTTCCGATGTGAAACTCTGCACGCCCTGTGCTTATTTATTAATTTCGAATTTTTATGCGGTAGTTGGGGATGCAGAGGTTTACGCAAGAGAAGGTTATACTCGAGAAAATAAGGTATTGATGTAATTAGTGCTTCATAATCTTCACACGCCGTTGTGCGCACTCGTCGGCCTAGGAAACGGCTAGTTCGCCCAAGCCCTAAAGACGGTTTTGTTTTTCGATGTGATGCTTAGCGTACTTCTTTGCAATTACTCAACGAAATTCCCAGAAACAAGACATATCAAGTCTACGGTCGTCTGAGACAACAATGTACTTCTTGTTTTTCCTGCTTAGGGTCGACGTACGCCATGTACTAGATTTCATCGAAACGTACCACGTCCTGACGTTTAGTGCTAGAATTCCAAGGTGGCGTCGCCATGCGCATTTTTATTTCGCGCGCTCTCTTGCTTGCCGTTAGAGATTCTTGAATTCACGATGTCACCAGGACTCGAGAAAGTAAAACACACTGAACACTAAAAAAAGGTTAGGCTAAATTTCCTGGTTGTGTTGTGTGCATTTTGTTTTCTCGAGTCGCATAGTCCTTTCGCGCAGTTTATGAACGTCTATAAAGGCACCGAACCAGTAACGCGCCATTTCTCTATCCAGCAAAGCGTATTCTCGCAGTATGCGCGGTTGCTTTGGCATAGACCATTTTCCTAATCCGCAAGCACGCTTCTTTGTGATGCATGTTAGCCCCACTAGTGGAGGCACCCATCGTGCTTCAAGTAGAGACGCTCGAGGTCCTCGTTGTACGTGCCGGGACTTATTATCCATTTCTATATCAAGACAGCCGAGTCTCCATTTTTACGTCATAGCACAAGCGTACTGTGTCGGAATACATTGTTTTCAGTAAGAGGATAGCTATCGTAGTAGGAGAAACTGCATAGCAGAAAAGCTACCTTTATGGCTATTGAAAAAAGGTCATATACTCATATTAGACAATGGTTTTCGTTTTATTGCGATAGGTATTATATGGACACTCTCAGCTGGATTATATATATATATATATATATATATATATATATATATAATAAGGGAAAGAAGTGCATACCTAAGGGGGCTCGTTTTTCCGTGTTTTAACACAATATAAATGAGATCTAACAGGCAGGAATCGAACCTACGACCTTCGCATAACGCGTTCGATGCTCTAACCACTGAGCTACCACAGTGGCTTTCCCAAACCCATATATATATATATATATATATATATATATATATATATATATATATATATATATATATATATATATATATATATATATATATATATATATATATATATATATATATACATATATATATATATATATATATATATATATATATATATTTATATATATATATATATATATGAAAATGGAAAATGCAACAAACAAATCAAACCCAAAATAACACTCTACGCGGAATCACGAGTGTAAGACGTTGACCACTTAGCCACCGAGTAGTACGTCCTTCACCCTTTGAACGGGGCAAGTTATTCATATCTACCACCTACCGCTGCTCACGGGCATCTCGGAGGGAATTATCGTGTTTTCAGCATTCCCAGCAAGATGGCGCAATAGGCGCGCGTCGCCACATTGCGTGGTGGCGCGCGCTCTAATCTCCCACGCGTACTTTACCCCACTTAGAGAAGGGGAGCGATGCTCCCTCGCGCGCCCTTATCTCACAGTGGGAAGGAGGGGAGGATCGTACGTCTTGGCTGGCCTCTGGCTTTACGTGGAACGATTCTGTTGATGTTAACAGGTGCACAAAGGTCATTGCAATGATTGCACGCTCCGTTAGCGAAAAGCGTGCGGTTTTCAGACACAGCGAAGTAGCAACTGAGACACTTATTTGCGTGCATCTGTATCTGTGAGTACATTTTGTGCGTCGTTTGTGCGTCAGAAACGTGGGGCTCGTTTCGATCTACTTTCCATCCTGATAGTGACCTTCCTTCCAATTTATTGCTATTGCGTTTATTGCTTCGCTTTTGCAGCAAATCTGTGACATTTTTTTTGTGTCACTTTAATTATAGCATAGGATTTAGGCTGACTTCAGTGATACCAACATAAAAAAAACGTGTTTTCTTTCCGAAGCTTGGTAGCACTCGCTCAGCTCGCCTCCCCGTTATTAGGGCAACCCTCATTACATTCATCCATCCACACCGAGCCAGGATTTGCGCCTACTTCCTTTTCATCCGCAGTGTGCGCCCTTTCACTCGATATCCGGCATAAGTGTTTCATTTTCTTCTCTTTATTCCGCGTCTGTGACCCAACCTCTTTTTTCATGAAGTAGAGCAGATCGATTCTCGGCGCACCTCTATAACAAGCCAGTGACTGGACAGCGCCCACTGTTTTCGCAGGGGCTGCAAATAGTTCAGGTCAAAGGGTCAACAAAACGAACGACGCGACTGATCCTGACGCATGAAAAAAACGTCGACAGCGGCGCCCATCAGTAGCCAACACGGCGTGCCTAAACACGGCCCGATCGTCGAAGTGATGCCCGATAGAATAAGAAACAGCCAAAATGATATTAGGGACATGACAAACGCTATGAGCACTGTGCCAAAGCGAACTTTGGTTTTGTACTCTTCAGTGACACCAATGGAGACGACGGCCGGCGGGAAAGAAAATAATAGCAGGCATCGAAGTGCACCGTGTCAGAATGAAAACTCTACAGATCTGTGCCCCTTGTTGTTCTTTTTTAATCCATTTTCATGTCAGTTGTTATCGACGCAGCAAAAATAAAGTGAAAGAGAACATGACTGGTGGGAGCCGGTCGTTAGGAGCCCACTGACGTACCAAAACGGCGCTGGACATCACACGGCTTTTGACCTTGCCGGACTTGCACTTCCCGGTTTTCTATTTCTTTTTCTTTCACTCTTTCTCTCTACAACAACGCCCTATCTAAGCGCCCAGTCGCGAAGTTCCCGTCGAGGCCTTCCGCTTTCCAACGGGTCAGTGAACTTCCGTTTGTGCGCGTTCTAGGGGATACGTTCCTATACTTAAAATTTTTGTTGCTGCCTTTTTACTCACTATTTGAGGGTGTTTTGCTGGAAGTTCCGCATACTTCCCAGGTCTCTGAACTGTCTCCTCTAGAACAGGACATCCGCATAACACAAGTGCATTTGTTATCATGGAGCTTTCATGCACGCCTTTTTACTCTACATAAACACTATCCGACTTGAAGATAGTTATCCTTGTTTTAGGTTAAATGCAATGGGTAGAGTTGTGGTATACCCCGTGGCGATGACAAAGTATTGCATCGTCATCCACGTACCTAATAGGCCAACGCACTAGGGGTATGAAAATATTGTTACGCCTGAAGTAGGGGTACGGGGGTTTATTGAACGGAAGCTGGGATGGCGAGGCCGCCCCGGATAAAACTGCCGAGAGCTCTTCTTCTTCCCAAGTCCACACTTCTATTCCCTCTTATCAATCCGGCACATACACGTCGTAATATTTCCCCCTTCGCAGACGAAGCGCACCGCGCGTTTCATGCATCGTCCCGCAGTCTAAAAGCTTTGAGGCGAGCCACATGGGTAACCTCGGTCTTGGTTGATCGTCTCCCACTAGCTGTCAGTCGTGCTATTTTATAATCTACTGCACTGAGGCGCTCAAGGACAACGAATGGGCCAGTGTAGTGGGCGAGAAGTTTTGTGGACAAGCCACGCTTGCGGATAGGCTTCCACACCATTACAAGGTCTCCCGGTTCATATGTGACGTGGCGGTGCTTGCTGTCGTAGCGGAGCTTTGAGCGGTCTTGCGATGCTATAGTACGCAGGCGGGCAAGACGCCGAGTTTCTTCTGCAAGGCATAGTGTTTCAGCTAATGAAGGATCGTCATTGTCATAAAACGAAAAGATAGTGTCCAGGGTATAACGAGGGGGTCGAACGTAAAGAAGGAAGAAAGGGCTGTGGCCGGTGGTTTCGTGTTGGGCAGTGTTGAAGGCATACGTGATGAACGGTAAGACGTCGTCCCAGTTCTTGTGATTGGACGCCACGTACATTGAAAGCATATTCACCAGTGTCCGGTTCGTTCGTTCAGTAAGGCCATTCGTCTGTGGATGGTAAGGTGTCGAATGACGAAGTTCCGAGCCACACATACGGAGCAGTGCCTCAACAACGTCTGCCGTAAACTGACGGCCGCGGTCGCTTATTATGACGCGAGGAGGTCCGTGGCGCAGTATGATAGAGTGCAGGAGAAAGGAGGATACTTCGCCAGCAGTCGCAGATGGCAGGGCGGCCGTTTCGCAGTAGCGGGTCAGGTAATCGGCGCACACTACAATCCAACGGTTGCCTTTTGCCGAGCGTGGAAAAGGGCCCACGAGGTCAATGCCAACTTGCTCAAAGGGAGTGCTGGGAGGCGTCACAGGCTGTAGAAGTCCAGCCGGAGCAGTCGTGACTGATTTGTGCGTCTGGCATTGAGTGCAACTGGCCACGTACTGCTCAACTGACTGGCGCATGCGTGGCCAGTAAAATCGCTCCTGTGTACGAAGGAGTGTTCGCGTCATTCCCAGGTGACCCGAAGTTGCGTCGTCGTGCATGGCGCGCAGAATGGAGGAACGGAGTGTGTGCGGCACCACCAGCAAGAAGCGGGAACCCGTGGCCGAGAAGGTCCTCTTGTAAAGTAATCCTTCACGAACGCAAAAGCGTCCGGCCAAAGTGGACGCTCGTGCTTCAGCAAATAATGGCTCCAAGCTGACATCCTTCCGCTGTTCATTTTCAAAGGTGGTCTTGTCCGGGAATACTGGAGTCACTGACGCAATTAGGTGATCGAAATTGTCGGCATCGCAAAGTGTTGTAGTAAGCGGCATCCGCGAAAGGCAGTCAGCGTCAGCGTGCTTCCTGCCACTCTTGTATGACACCGTGAAGTCATACTCTTGCAAGCGGAGGGCCCAGCGTGCCAGGCGGCCAGATGGGTCTCGGAGGCTTACAAGCCAGCACAAGGAATGATGGTCTGTGACCACTTGGAAGGGACGACCGTACAGGTATGAACGGAATCGCTGTACAGCGAAGACGAGTGCCAAACATTCTTGCTCAGTCACTGTGTAATTTCGTTCTGGTTTACTTAAAGTTCTGCTGGCATACGCAATGACATGTTCCCACTGTGTCGTTGTACTAGAACTGCACCTATGCCAATGCCACTGGCGTCAGTATGAACTTCGGTCGGCGCCGAAGGGTCGAAGTGTCGGAGAATGGGCTGCGATGTGAGTAAGAACTTGAGTTGGTTGAAAGACGTCTCACAGTCATGTGTCCATTCAAAGCTAGTACCTTGACGTAGCAGACTGGTCAAGGGGAAGGCAACGTCGGCGAATGCGGGAATAAATCTGCGAAAGTACGAGCACAGGCCTAGGAAGCTGCGAAGCTCTTTCGTTGAGCGAGGTGGTTTGCACGCTTTCACAGCTGCTGTCTTGCTCGGGTCAGGCCTGATCCCATCTTTGTTCACAAGGTGCCCAAGTACTAAGGTTTGTCGCTCGCCGAAATGACACTTCTTCGAATTAAGAACAAGGCCAGCGTTTCTAATGCATTCCAGAACAATGTCCACGCGTTCGTTGTGCTCACGAAATGTGCGCCCAAAGATCACGATGTCATCTAGGTAGCACATACAGACGTTCCATTTTAGGCCACGCAGAATGGTATCCATGAACCTTTCGAATGTGGCAGGAGCATTACATAATCCAAACGGCATCACGTTAAATTCATAAAGTCCGTCTGGAGTTATGAAAGCAGTCTTTTCCTTGTCCGCTGGATGCATGGGAATCTGCCAGTAGCCTGAACGTAAATCGATAGACGAGAAGTATGACGCCGAATGGAGACAGTCCAAGGCGTCATCAATTCGTGGAAGAGGATAAACATCTTTCTTCGTGATGGAGTTCAAACGGCGATAGTCGACACAAAATCTCCAGGTACCGTCTTTCTTTTTCACAAGGATCACAGGAGCTGCCCAAGGGCTCGATGATTCTTGAATGATGCCCTTTTGGAGCATTTCACGCACTTGATTGTCTATTATCTTGCGCTCGGACGGCGATACTCGGTACGGTTTTTGTCGGATTGGCTGTGCTGTTTGTGTATTTATCCTATGGCGTATACGAAATGGAGGAATGGAAGGCGTAGGGTCACTCTGGGAGAAATCAAAAACTTGCAAGTACTTTAACAAAACGTCCACAAGCATTCTGCGCTTGTCGGCAGTCAGCGCCTTATCAACCATAGGTAAAACTTTCGAACTGTCTGAGCAGGCGGTCACTTGTTCATCCCGTCGAACGTCACTGAGGACAGCTACTGTTGTTGGCGAGTATTCTTTAAACGACGCTAGCTTAAGTCCTCCTGGTAGCAGCACCGGTTCGTTTGAATAATTCGTTGTCCAAAGGTCTGAACGACCTTCACTCACTGAAACTATGCTGTGGGGTACCAACGTGTTCTTCTTTATACAACTTAGATGGAAAGGCTCCACTAGCGCATCGAAACTGGTCTTATTGTCGTTAATATGCGAAGAAGCTACTGGAACGCGCACAGCACAGAAGGCCGGGATAACGGTATCTTCATAGACTCGGAGCGCACCGCTTTCCGTACCCGAATTCTCGATAAGTCCATGAGGAACAGCGTCACTTATGATAACTTCGCCATTTCGACAGTCTACAGTGGCTCCGCACATTCGCAAGAAATCTATGCCTAGAATGATGTCATGAGTGCTCCGCGGAAGAACCGTGAATTCTGTCACAAACACTTGATCACTCAGTAACACTGCCGCGGTACAAACACCAATCGGACACAACGAGTTGCCGCCCACGCCACAGAACGTTATCGCTTTCTCCAACAAAAAGGTCACCTTTCTTCCCAAACGAGCTTTGAACGCAGCACTCATGATCGACACGGCGGCTCCAGTGTCCACCAAAGCCATCGTATGTACACCATCAACAAAAACTTGCACTTTGTTTTTAAACATAAGCACCGGTGGAGGTATCTCTTCTTGCAGCGAATCACCAGCGACCTCACCCCCAGCGGCCGCGCTGCCTAGTTTTCCGGAGGCGGCGAAGGGTAGCGGCGCCTAGGAGATGGCGACCGATTGGAGCGAGGGGCTGGCGGGGGTGTCAGACTGCGGTCAGAGGCTGGAGAACGGTTTCGCAGCGGCCTTGGTGTCTCGTAAGATGCGCTTCCAGGGAACGTTGGTGCTTGTGCAAAGTCGGACAGGTGGGATCTCGGTGGCCAGTCGTACCTCGGCGGCTGCCGGTAGTTACAGTACCTGGCAATGTGGCCTTCGACGCCACAGTTGTAGCAGATGGGTAGGGGTCGCTCGCCGAACCACTGCTGAGAGCGCTGGGCTGTGTAGGGTCGCCTAACCGAACGGGGTGGAGCAGATTGCTGAACGGGAGCTGCGCGCCTCTGTGGGGCGGGGCCGGGACGAAGACGTTGGTCATACCGCTGGTCAGACGCGAATGAGTCTCGGCGTGGCCACGAAGCCCTAGCTTCGCGAACGTCTGTCACACATACTGATGGTGGCAGAGGAGCGAACGGGGCCGGGTAGTAGGATGAACAGGTAGGCGTATGGCGGATGGTGTCGTGGAACAGTGTGTCTTGTCGCTGTAGTTCTTCCCGCACTATTGTCCGGATAGTAGCGGCAAGGTCGGCGGGCGGGCTCACGTCGACGCTGGCGACCGTTGTTACATTTGCCAGCCTACCAAATTTCGGGGCAATACGACGGGTCTTTAGCTTCTCAAAAGTACGGCAGTGACGTTGGACGGCGGAGACGGAAGTGAGGTCTTCCCTGCCTATCAAAAAGTTGTAGACGTCCTCTGCTATACCCTTCAGAAGGTGGCCGACCATGTCCTCTTCAGTCATGTACGGGTCTATGATCTTGCAGAGCATCAGGACCTCCTCTATGTAGGTGGTACACGTTTCTCCAGGAGTCTGAGCTCTTTGAGCCAACGTGCGCTCCGCGCTCTTCTTTTTTGAATCAGAGTCGCCGAAGCATTTCTTGAGCTCTTCAGTGAAACGATCCCACGTTGTTAAGGAATCTTCGTGGTTTTCGTACCACATCAGAGCTGTTTCCGTGAGAAACAGCGCGACATTTCCCAGTTGGTCGGTGGCATCCCAGCAGTTGTACCGGCTCACCCTTTTGTACTGTGTCAGCCACGCATCCACATCTTCTCCTGCTCTTCCCGCGAACGGGCGGGGTTCCATATAGTGATATCGAGGTGCAGCTGGCACTGACCTTTGTGTGGTTGAGAAGGCGTGACCTTCGCTCTCGGCCATGGCAGTTGGTGTCGGTGGCAGACCGGCAATACGACGGCTCCGGCGAAGTTCGAACAGCTGTGGCTCCGTGGTTCGTCGACGTATACTGTACCCAGCACCTTCCACCACTCTGTTACGCCTGAAGTAGGGGTACGGGGGTTTATTGAACGGAAGCTGGGATGGCGAGGCCGCCCCGGATAAAACTGCCGAGAGCTCTTCTTCTTCCCAAGTCCACACTTCTATTCCCTCTTATCAATCCGGCACATACACGTCGTAATAATATTATAAGTGCTTGATGTGTCCGAAAGGACATTGTTTCGCTTTGTCGAGTAAGTACTTCCTTTGCGTGCATTGCCAGTCGCTTGATCAACCGCCGTTCATAACAGCCGTCGATTGCGTAAACCTCACTAACTAAACATCCACTAATGTTGAAATAAAAAAGTAAGGAAGCGTGAACAACACTGTCACGCTTCGCAAAAACAGCAACAGCAATGCCCCCCCTTCCCCCCAGTCTTCTTTTTTTTCTTTCGCACCCTGGTTACGTGTATGCCCACCATGCTATAAAAAAGAAACGAACTATTTAAGTGGACCTCTTCCTACCATAACGCATACAGCACAGGAGGCTTTAAAACACACAATGTAAATTTTAACCAAAGAAGCACCAGAGCAACCTAGCGTACTCAGCATACGTAATAAATTTTGGAATCTTACGCCGCAAGACAACGATGTGATTACGAGGAACGTCGTTGTAGAGAGGCTCTGGAAATTTTGTCCACCTGGAGTTTTCTAACGTGCACCTAAATCTAAACACACGGACATCTAAAATTCTCGCTTCCACCGAAAATGCGACCACCAAGGCCGGTATCCGATCCCACGACCTTCGGTTCAGCAGTCGGGCACCATAACCGATAGACCCTGGAGGGGTAGCTGTGCTGGGCAGAACGGCTGCTTTAAGTATACCGTGTTCAGTGGTGACATTGAATAGGATTGCACTGACATAAGTATTGCAAGCCAAACATTAAAAATTTTTTGATATCTAAGTTTTAAACACATGCTCTTTTGGGAATTGTCTTCGCATTGCTATATCGTCAAAATAAGAAATGCTCTTTCTATATAGTAGCCGCAATTCAATCGAATGATAGTTCGAAGCTGATGTAATGAGTGTTTCTTAGACTGTAGATCATTATGTATCGCAAGATGCCGGATCCCAGCGGCTGCATAACTCAACGCATTAGAACGAGTGCAGCAGTGTTTCGTCGATCAGTGTTACCATAGTCCCTAAATAGATTTTTTAAAAGCACTTTTTAAGAGCGCCAAAGGACTATGGTGCTACTGAGAGGAAAACGTCCAGCCATATTTTTTTGCTGTTGTTGGTGAGTGATTCTTTGTCATAAAAGGATTTCTTTTCCCCATGCGGCACGTTTTTTTTTCCTTCTTTTTTTGTAGACACAACTAAAAGACACACAGACAACTAATCAATCGAAAGCATATCAGACATAAATCGTATTCTTTGAGTGTAGTTTAGGTACTATAATGCAAGTTGGAATGAGCTATAGTGAAGGGAGAAAAAAAACACGTAAGAGTGCATTTAGTGCAGTGTAGACACCACGCTCAAGCAGCGCACTCCTAAGACAAACTGTGTAAACCCAGCCCAAGACAATTTGTGGGACACGCGAAGAAACAACGCCAAAAAGAGTACCTCGAACGCACTCCAGTACACTCTCACGTGCTTTACACGAGCTCCGTGTTGATGCTACAAGTGAGCTACCGGAAGACAGGGGGTGTGCATTGTGGCCACACAAATTGTGCACACACCCACACATACAAACGCACACGAGTGGCAGCCTCAGGCGTTAAGTGCGCCTACGAAGAGAAAAAAACACCGGCCTGCCTACTTACTTGCAGGGCCCTCCAAACTCGGGCACTTCCGCCAGGCAAGCGAAGCAGCTCCTTTTGTGGGTCGCACACACTTATCCTTCCGTGAGCTGGACCTTTGGAAAGCGAGCTTTCGGCGTGTCGTCGTTGCTTGCCGTTGTTGTTGCTGGTTGGTTCAAGCTTCGCGGCGAGGACGCTGAACTCGCAAAACTCTGAGAGAGAGAGAACACCAAAAGTAAAAATAAAGTACGCGAGCTGTACGAAAAGTAATGCTTCCGTATTTTGTTTTTGCAAATATAAACATTGTTAATTTTTAGTAATTTTTACAGCATTGAAAAGCATACACTTTTGTTTATTTTTCAACGTAATTTTTGTTATTCCGACAGCTTTTTGAAGACGCTGCTCTAGATATTGTATTCCTAAATCTAAGAATTCTGCCGCCAAACTGTTTAGAAGGTGTGCGAGCTCCGGGCAGACTTCATCGTCGCTCTTTGAGGGCGGTGTCGGTGAACCAAAGTGACGGCACTGGCGAGATCGTTGTTTTGTTTTGGGGGTGTAATAAAACACCCGCGTTTCATCTCCCGTGATGCTATAGTCCAACAATTTAATAGGAATTGAAACTTGAGCAAGTTGGTGCGGATTCATCATGATATCAGCAGCGCACTGAGGGATGAGGACTAGGTGTTGTGCACCTTCTCTTCCCATTCCTCGTCATTCAGTGGCCTTCTAATGTGAAGAGGAATCCAAAAACTTAACTTTGTTGCCTCCCTGCACCATTCGCACCGCCACGGTGGTCTAGTAGCTAAGGTACTCGGCTGCTGACCCGCAGGTCGCGGGATCAAATCCCGGCTGTGGTGGCTGCATTTCCGATGCAGGCGGAAATGTTGTAAGCGCGTGTACTCAGATTTTGGCGCACGTTAAAGAACCCCAGGTGGTCTAAACTTCCGGAGCCCTCAACTACGGCGTCTCTTATAATCACATGGTGGTTTCGGGACGTTAAACCTCACTAATCCATCAATCAATCAATCAATCAATCAAACCCTGCACCATTCGTTGACGTGCTGAACAAACGTGCACTCTGCAACATAAACCTCAGTCAGTTGCCCGTGAATCTTCACAGATGGTAACTTCCTTGCGTGAAGAAAACGGATTACAGCTCGAACCTCGCCCTTGATGGGAGTAGCAATCCACACTTCCACCTGACGGCTGTCAAGCGAACACTGAGTGACGTAGCGTATAACGTACAGGTGGGTTCCAGAGAAGGGCGAGTACCTGCATGTTCACGGCACTGTTGTCAGATTGAGCCTAGCACCTGCACTCGAGGCTGCAGCTCATTGGCAACCTCACTTTTGGTACAATACTCGCAGGAACGTTAATCAGGGAACCAAGCGGTAGGGGGCTAAACAAAAAAAAATACAGTAAGAAAATTTGCAGATCCCACGTACAGTGGGAATCGATGATATGCGAAGCAGAAATGGGAAATATTGGTATGTCACTTTAAAATCAACACAACGTTACGAGGTTTTGATAAATGATGATTGATATGTGGTGTTTAACGTCCCAAAACCACTATATGATTATGAGAGACGCCGTAGTGGAGGGCTCCGGAAATTTTGACCACCTGGGGTTCTTTAACGTGCACCCAAATCTGAGCACACGGGCCTACAACATTTCCGCCTCCATCGGAAATGCAGCCGCCGCAGCCGGAATTCGAACCCGCGCCCTGCGGGTCAGCAGCCCCGCAGGGCGCGGGTCCGCGGTGGTCTAGTACCTTAGCCACTAGACCACCGCGGCGGGGGGAGGTGAATGATGCCGTACATGAGTTCCGTGTCATGATTATCATGTAGTTATGTGTCGTTCACCTTCGTCATCTATTCACGTCGCGGGATACCGAATTTAGAATAAGTAGAGCTACCGAAACGGCCGTGAGCACGCTATGAGCGTGGTATGTTGTCACGTTTTTACATGACACGCGTGTCAGGAGTATCATGTTTGCACCAGCTATATATTTCGTCATTCATTGAAGTCACGTAACACCAAATTTGGTATATGTGGAGCTAGCTAGCATAACGGCCACGAGCACATCATGAAGGGCCCATTATACTTCAATGTAGCATTGACGCGTGCGCACGCTGAGCACAGCGTCGCTACGTTAGCAAAACGTGAGCACTCTATAAACTGACGCCAGGCACGACCAGCGTCCGTCGCCGCGGCCCGACGGTAACCGGCGCGAGCGCATCATGAGCGTAGCATGTAGTCATGTTGTTACATAATACACATCGCATGTTTATCATGTTTGCACCTGTATCATACCTTCGTCATCCATTCACTTCCCGTAATACCAAATTTCGTGTAAGTGCAGCAAGCTAAACGGCCACCAGCGCATCATGAGCGAGGCTTGTAGTCATTTTGTTACATCACACGCATCTCATGATTATCATGTTTGCACCAGTCACATACCTTCGTCATCCACTCACATACTGTAATACCAAACTTGGTATACGTGGCGCTAGCGAAACGGCCGCGAGGGCACCATAAGCGTGGCATGTAGTCATGCGGGTACACGACACGCACATCATGATTTTCATGTCAGGGTCTGTCGCTTGTGTTCACCATGCAATCATGACATGCCATACCAGTTTTGCAACATGCCATGTGAACGAAACCACCGCAATAGCTGCAAGACCATGAAATGTAAATCATGACATTAATGACAAACATATGATTTTCATCTCTTGACTAGTCGAACATGTTCTTCATACTTTTATGTTATGCCACACAGAGTTTCGTACCGATACCTTTGCTGGAACGGCCAGGTGAGCTAAATGTCGTGGGTGACTAGATAGATAGATAGATAGATAGATAGATAGATAGATAGATAGATAGATAGATAGATAGATAGATAGATAGATAGATAGATAGATAGATAGATAGATAGATAGATAGATAGATAGATAGATAGATAGATAGATAGATAGATAGATAGATAGATAGATAGATAGATAGATAGATAGATAGATAGATAGATAGATAGATAGATAGATTTTTGTTAGTAAGTGATTACACCTTAATCAATCAACTCGCAGCGGCAGAAATGAAAAAAATGGACGAGAAAGTCGGAAGGGAAATAACCACTTTCATGCAGGTCCACAATTTGCGGCTACATATTCAAATGCTCTAAATATTGCTTCGCGAACCGATGGAAGAATGTACATACGGGCAATAAACTGGGAAGCCAACATTCTTGGACAATGGTCGTATGTGTTCATGGCGTAGAAACTGATGAGACCGACGACATATTTAATGTCAACACCAAGAGATTTCTGCGGGCGCTTGTAAACGTCTCGTACAACATCAGATTGTGCGCACGACTCTGGCTTGCCCTTGAGCTTTTCATACTCCAGCTTCTCTTTTCTTTTTTTTTTTCGTCGTTCACCGATTTCCCGACTGCAGGGTAGCAAAATAGACGTGCGTCTGGTTAACGTCCCTGCCGTTCTTTCCATGTGGCTCTCACTCTCGGTCTCACACGGAGAATACTGGCCCCGTTGAAACTGCTTGGCAGTGCTTATGAGCTTGATCGCACCTGTTATATTACGTCTACGCTTTTCTCCGTCGTCAAATGACGCAAATAATAAGGTAGAAATGCCGACACCATTAGAGGGGGAATCACGGTTGTGCGATAACAGAGAGTGGACCTAGTTGGTGCGCACTCATTCTGAAGGACAGGCGTTTGTGGTGTCCTGACTTCCTTTTGGTCTGCATGCTTGCATGCCCTGTCCTTTCGAAAAAGGTAATTGTACACATTCTTATAGGTTACACATAATACTCCAGACAAATTCTGATATTTGCTAGACGACTGTTAGTTTCACTAACGCACATCACAACAAACACACACAATCGAACACATTCGTACACACTTGCACATGCACACACAAACAAACACACACACGCACACTCGCTCGCACACAAGAACACACACACTCTCTCTCTCTCTTTCTCTCTCTCTCTCTCTTTCTCTCTCTCTTCGTCGTAGCGTTAGCACTAGGCCCGTGTGCTCAGATTTGGGTGCACGTTAAAGAACCCCAGGTGGTCGAAATTTCCGGAGCCCTCCACTATGGCGTCTCTCATGATCTTATGGTGCTTGTGGGACGTTAAGCACCACAAATCATCAATGTAACGTTTGCACTTTCACACCTAAAAAAGCAACGCATTTTAAATAAACACAAGCACACACGAACATGCAACGTTCTTCCTTTGTTTTCGGCGCACTCTGTTTTTTCTGCAGCTCTGAGTTCACAGCGCACACTGCACGCGCTCAAGCTTGCGTGGTTGCATAGGGACACTGCCAGCGGCCAGTCAATGGGCTCCGAAACGCGCGTTGTCTTAATTACTGTTTGTTGAGATCTGGTTTAGATAAATGGAAGAGCTGCGTGCTGCGTCACGTTGCCGATCGCCGAGTTGACATCGCTGCGCTTAGAAGGAGGTCGGTCACGCGCAGCAAAAAGGCACGAGTTTTTACTGCGCGTTTCGGAGCCTGTGGACTGGCCCTTCAACGATTCGCAACTTTCACCGCCTAGAGAGGGCGATAATGCAAGCCCTACATGGCTGTCGCTTAAGACAACGCCTCCCCTAGAAAGATGCCTGAGGAATGGCTTGCGCTCCCGGCGGCCTGCCTTCAGTTTTAAACAAGCTCCGCACGGTGGCGCTCGCGACCGACACTATTATCACTGCGACGGGCGGTACCAGCTAAGCGTTTTTCATCTGCGGCCCATAGGAGCTCGTCAGTCAAGAGTTGTTCGAGACCTGCAACTACGCACCACTGTTTCGAAGGCTATGCAAAGAATTGCGTTGTTGCACCGTCCGCCACAGGTGAAGCTAGCGACCGAGAACAGTTTCAAATTGAAAGAGGGAAAGGGTGCGGCAGCTGTTTTTTTTTTTTTCTCATGCGGCAGGCATCTTCCTAGAGGAGGCGTTGTTTAAGAGATCTGGCAGCCGGCGCGCCGGCAGCTGCCGCCGGTGTGCCCGTCACTTCGAGCTGCGTAGTATTTTCGGCTGCAGCCGTGTTGTCAAGGCTTTGCTGAGAAGGTCGTTGACTCTAGCATGTATTCAATCTCACACTGCGTGTCGAGAACGTGTGTGCAGCGTATTATTGAAGGAAAAGAAGTTTTGAACGCCGGCAACATCGTCTGCTGCGGTGTGAAGGATTGCACTTACAGCTTTGTGAACGCTGCTCGTGCCACGGCCGGAAAATATCAAGCGGCCGTGCTCGTGCAAAGCGGGAAACTTCGCCTTTGACTGCACGGCATCTGCCCAGTGGCATCCAGCACATTTTGTGATTCTCGTAGCTCAGCAAGCAAACAATAAAGAGTAGATTATTGCTACTACGACTCGCAGTAATGAATTCAGAATAACCGTAGTAAAAAAATTACCAGCGGCAAAATATGAAGCACCAGCAAACCACTAAAGTGAGGCCGACTGAACGATGGCTTGGGCTGGCTGTGTGGGCATCCCCCAAACGACAGTTACGACGGATGCTGCATGGCGGCACCCCCATCTTTCAAAGTTGCGGATACTTTCACAAAGCGTCGAAGTTGATCCACTTTTCGCCATTGGGCTCGACTTATGAGAAGCTCTCGAAAACTATCATGCATGGACGCCCATACCTGATCCTCGACCACTCTGCTCGCGGAAGGTAGTGGGTAAGAAGCTCAAATA
Organism: Rhipicephalus microplus; assembly: GCF_043290135.1. Lineage (NCBI taxonomy): Eukaryota > Metazoa > Arthropoda > Arachnida > Ixodida > Ixodidae > Rhipicephalus > Rhipicephalus microplus. The sequence goes on from NC_134708.1 coordinate 52,575,692, forward strand.
ATACTTCATTTTCCAAATGCGCACTCAGCCTAACAACCTCCAATGTCCCTTTGAGAAGCATATTACGCATGCCGAACCACTCTTTCGAACGATGCAGTATACATGCGATGACATATAAGCTCCATTTAGGCGTAGAGTAAGCACCACATCGGTACCCAGCAGTCGAGAGTACCGCGTCCGCTGCTTCGATGCTTTCGGTCCGGCAAAACCCACTGCCGAACGTACTCGAGGCAACGAATGTTTGGGAGGGTTTCGTGCAGAACCCGACACTCGGTCGTTGAGCCATAATGCGGGGCGCTTGTCGCTGGGAGCGCCCTGCACACCCGCTCCGGGAACATTTCGAACCGTCTAGTCCTCTGGGCGCGCTAGGGGCCACGAAGTCGGATCGGAACAGGGTTCCACGAAAGTGGATGGATCTTCGCCCGTGGTAATCCAGGTTGATGTTTTTTTTTTTTTGAGCCTGATTCATCACAGTAATGATGATGTTGATGATGACTACGCACCTTCTTCTAGTCGTGTCCTTCTGGTATCACTATGTAAACTGTCAAAACGAGCGACATTTTTCCGCATCTCACAATCAGCTTAGGCTGGTCCAACTGCCACAGATGATGGCAGGATCCAGCCGAGCTTTGGAATAAGGGACCCGACCATTTGCAATGCTCTGCGTAATGAAAAAATATTCTTTGTCTCTCTCTCACCCAATGCCACCGATTATAAGAGCCAGTGGCTTACAGCATACCACCATTTCATGAACAACAAATTAGGACAGCAGCGATCGTAGTTAACCGTGATGTTGCAAAATATTCTTGTTTCTATAACTTTTTAGAACTCATAAACGAATCGAATTCCATATTCGATTCAAGCAAAGAAACGCTCACTGACACAAGGAAGGAAGAAACCAGCGTAAGGATAGAGAGGTTCGGCAGTTTTTAAACTGGTTGACTACCCTGGGCTGGGAAAGGGGGAAGTGGAGTAAAAGTTTATAAAAAATAGATGCTACAAAAAAAAAAGAAAGAGAACAAGGCGAAGAAAATGAAAAGAGAATACTACACTGCCGAAATTCTGAAAAGGTAATTACGGTTTCAAAGCCTTCTGGATTGAAGATGGACTCGGCCAGTATACCAGAATTCTTCGTTCCGACAAAGGTTGCGAGAAGCAGTTAATACACCTGGCTCGTAGATTACCTTACGCGGCACAGGGGTTACACGCTTGTCATTTCGAGTGAAATGACTGGTAAGTGTGGTGATGGAATTACTGAATTAAACAAGAACTGTGCGGTTGAATAATTCCGTCGTTGCTTAGTGAGGTAGCGTGGATGTGAAGTTTACAGTGAGGAACAGACTGACACGCTTGTGCCAATGGTAAATAAACAGGAGTTAAGTGTTAGTCCTGTGAAACATCCAAACCCAATGAGCATGTGGAATGTGTTTTTAAAGTCAGCTTTATTATTCCACTTTCTTGCTGCAAGGTTTACGTTGGTCAATCTAGTAGGAGTGTAAACTAATGCGTTATAGAACATGACACTTCCTTGAAAGCTTCAGCCTATTCACATCCCGTAGCGCATTCCCATAACTGTGGTTGTTATCGTATGTTCCATGAAACTAAAATATCATTCAAGTACAAAAATTAGTCAACACGTGAACGAGTAAACGTATCACATTACAGGACAAGGAGTATGACTTTCCTGATTGGTGAAGATTGTCAGTGTCCCAATGCTCTTATCTCTGTCCTGGTTCTGAGGGCAGTTAGGCCTCTTGTGAGACTACGCACGTGAAATTGGTTCCGTAGCGCTTTTGATGTGCAAAACCTGTTACACAAAAACGTAAATTTCGAGTTCAGCGCAGTGAATATCGAGTTCAGCGCTGTTGTGTAGCTCGTTACTACTTTCATTGCTTAATTGTTATTTCGTACTTGATATATTCAATGAATGAAGGAGAAGCGTTGCGGTCAACGTCATACGAAAGCCAAGCAAAGAAACCCCTGGCTCGATTCAGAACGCGCGATCAAGTGACCACGCATACGGGGTAACCAGTGAAAGGTTGTGCTGCGCGAGCAGTTGGTCTTTACTAGCCGACGCTGCCTGCGTCGGCCTTGCGAGGTGAGAGAGGGAGAGGGGAGCGCCCGTTTTGCTGGTGTCTTTCTGGGCTGGCATGAGACGCAAGACACGAGCATGCGCAGTGCGGGTGTGGAGGGCACCAACGCCGACGCGGAAGCGCTACATCGTGCCACGACAGAACACCTATATAGTGCCACTAAAGGATGCTCCGCATTTAAAGGGGGAGACAGAGGGTAAATTCATTGAAGTGCCTAGCATCTCACCGCTAGTCAAAAGCGTTCACACACGCCCGTCGTCCTCGAAAAGCACTAGAAGGCTTTCACTGCCTTGAGGGCTGTAGAGTGAAATGGACGGTGCTGTAGCACCTGCACAGAAAGTGGCCGTTCATACAGTCGGCCCAATGCGTCTGGAAGTACATGTCTCCTTGAGGCAAATCGAGGACGTCGGCGCAGTAGGTGTTCGTTATTTTCATCGGTGCCGCAAACATCGCATCCCGCACAGCCAGTCATGCCGATTAACGATGTATATGTTTTCGTGAAAGCAACTCCAAGCCAAATGTAGGGAGATGGGTGTGTTTAAAATGGGCGGGTGATAGCGCTGGAAGTGAGCGTATTTCTTTTCTTTATGATGATCATTGAACGTCCTCCACTTTGTAAAAATAATAGAAAAGGTATCCGAGGATATCCATCGATAACACGAACCACCAGGAAAAGTTCGCTTTTGCTGTCATGAATCCTATAAACGCTTTTTCTGGTGCTTACGATGTGCTTACTGAGCTATTTCGTCTACAATGCTTTTATTAGTGCAATATCCGGGTTCACGCCGTTTTGAAAATCAGGAGTCAAGGGTCAGAGTAATAACTTAGCCTATGGCATGATCAACGAGACTGGCAGAAAGGCGTGTCGACCGCGATTTGGGTGTCCATGTCTGCGGGCGTTCGCGACCTCCCCAAACGTGTTCGGAAGCAGCTTAAACAAAAGAATTGCAAGACTACTCCATAAGATGCCCAGAAAATGGGAATGGACAGCGGGCTTCTGAACGTGTGTAGCTTGAAATTGAAGGGCTTCAAAGACACCGAGACGCCCGTAAAACTGAGGGCTGTCACGACATCAGAAGAAAACAAAAAGGACGAGAGCCGCTTAAGGGAAGTGTTTTGACATACTGACAAGCTACTTCGAAACACTTGAACCCCACATGACCGGTATGCGCGAAGCACTTCCTGATTTGTTGCTTATTTATATTAACTTGCTGATACTACTGTAGGATTTGGGGGGGGGGGTCACACTGAGCGACCGTGGTAGTGCTTTAGCGAACGAAAAAAAAATACACGGGGAAAGACGTGACACGCGTATAGCGCCTGCGCGTGTCACATCTTCCCCTGCGCGTGTTTTAGCCCCACCGCGGTGGTCTATAGCAGCCGACTGCAAGCCCGATGGACGCGGGATCGAATCACGGCAGTGGCGGCAGCTTGATTTTCGATGAGAGCGAAAATGTTTGAGGTCCGTGTACTTAGATTTATGCGCACGTTATAACCTCCGGGGGCTGAAACTTCCGAAGCGCTCCACTGCGGCGTCCGTCGTAATCGTATTGTGGTTTTGGGAGGTTAAACCCGGGATAATATTATTACACGTTCGTGTTTTTTTGTGCACGAAAAAAATAGTCTGACAACAACACCATTCATTAAGGTTCGTGTTTAGTTCCGCTTTCAGTGAAACGACAAAACTTTTCCCTTTCTTTGCATCGTTTTGACACTTGTTTGTCATGTTTCACGCACTTTTCAAGAAATCGAAAGATGTCCTTCTCGTTGATGCATTCAAGTTGAGCGGATGTTCGAAATGTCCGCTGACAGAGCTGCCTACTATAAGGCTCCGGAGGACGTGGCAATAATACAAAACCTTTTTTTTTTATTTACGGACTCCTCTACATCTTGAAGTACTTTCAAAGTGATTGGTAAACAAGTTATTTGTAGCGCAAAGCTGGTGACATGAAAACCGGGCTCGGCTGCTGACCAGAAGGTTGCGGCTGCGATCCCGGTCATGGCGGTCGCTTTTGGATGGAAGCCAAATGGTAAGGCCCGTGTACTGTGCAATGTCAGTGCAGCTTAAAGAACACTACATCGTGAAAAATTCTAGAGCTCTCCACTACAGCGTCTCTCAGAATCGTAAAACCCCAGATATGATTGTTATCATTATGTAACATGAAGATGGGAAAAGAAGAAAGACATATTCAAATATTTTAATGCGAAACCTCTCCAGCTTTCCATTAAAATAATTCTCTCTCTCTCTCATCTGTCTTTCGGCCTTTTCAAAATTCGTGTTTCAAGCTTCGCGCCACAAATAACATTGCTCGTGAACTTAGGCATTAGGTAACCGAGGAAAATGTTCTTCCAGATTTTTTTTCATTTTGTTTGATAACAACCTTACGGAAGGATGTGGTGAAATGATAATGAAGCCCAGAAAGTTCCAGCATTGTTGACGCAGATGCTCATTCGAAAGCGTTCTAAACTACTTGTCACAAATACGAGCCTAATTTTTATACTTATCTGTTGTGTCACCAGAAAACAGCCTATATTCCTAAATAGGTACCCTTTTTGTTTTAGTTATTTTTAAACAGAGTATCGGTGAACTTCTTGGTGAATTTCTAGTCCAAAATACTACCGATTTGAATTCTGATAGCCTGAAACTGCTCTAAACTGCATAACGCAATGCATTCATGTAATGTAAGGACAGCAGTATATGCAACGTATAAACAGAGGTGTAAGTGCATGTATTTCTGAAGTTGGAATCTAGAAAATGACTAAGTTGTCATAATACCGAACACTTGCAGAAAATAAAAAATTGCATATCATCAGTTTAAATAGATGATTCTAGAAACATCTTCTTAGGTAATTCCTAAAAAGTAAAAAAATGCACTGTGTTCTATTGCCAAGATAGTGAAACGCAAAATTAGAAAAAATTCAACTGTAGATAGCGCAAACAGAAAATAAATTCATTTTAATATGTATAACAACACACTGATGTACTGGGGCTGGCGTTTCGGCGGCAGATTTAACACTATGAGCACAATGTTCACCAATAAAGGGCTGAATAAACGTCGTCGAGGCCACGGTATTGCTGCTATCTTGCATAAGAAACAAACAATAGAGGATTTGACGACATCCCATACTCTGAAAACTCACAGCGCCCCGTATGCCTTCACTTAATAACGACTCGAACGAGAAAGACGTGTTCTTTTTTCCTCTTCTTCGCTTGCACTGAAACTTTCCCGAAACCATTGACAACGTGATTTCCCACAGCCTCCCAGGTCAGAGGCAACTAATCTGGTATTTCACTGCCTCCATGAGCAGACCACCTGTCAGAAAGATACGATGCCACGTTGTGATGTCATAACATGACGTGAAGTCACTCGACGGCACGGGGACATCGTGAGGACGTCACAAATTGTGCTGATTCGCTACGTCACGGTGACGTCATATGGTGACGTCATCCGTTGCGATTTTTTCATCACTCGCCATAACACCGCGATAAACTGATGCCTGCGGCCAAGCATCACGTAGATTGCATCTCAGGCTTTCGCCTTCAAAGGCACAATAAAGGGCACAACGATATTTCTAGTAAAAGTAGGGTACAATTTCTCAATCTCAAAAACGCAGCACTAACCGGGGCGGGACCCTTGGAAACCGAAAAAATGAAGCACATTGTCGTCTGTGGGTGCCGCTGACCTATAAAGTTGCAAAACATTTTGTCGAACAATTCCACAATAATACGAAAAACGCGCTCTGAAATTTCCGGCGTAACACGAGAAAATTTTGACGGGAAATTCTAAAAATTCAAACTTCAACCTTGATTATCTGCTCTAAGAATTAACTTACCATAGTGAAATATATGACACTAGTGTTCTCATAGTGAGATTGATCAATCTAAACCAAGTCTTTGTTGCTCTTTAGTGTCCCTTGGATGCCTATTAAGGATGCTATTAAGCCCTAACCTGGTTACATGCACGTGATTTTCTGGCGACAGCGAGAAGCAGCAGCGTCAAACTTGCTCCGTCGCGCCGTCGTGTAGCGATGGTTGTAACCGCATGTCGGCGACAAAGTATCACTGTTCCTTGAATGAAAACCATTGCGTGCATACCCATATATGGTGAATAAAAGTTTAAAAGTTGGTCGATGACAACATGTCAAATTCAGTACTGTCTTTTGGGGCATAAGAAAGCCACAAACGCATTTCACGACCTTCTTTTTCCGCAATATTTGGTTTACCCGCGACAAGCTGCCCAGAAGCGTGCGCATCGACGGCTACGATGCACTTCGCACGACAGTTTCGCATTGTAGCAAGCGTCCAAATTGTCACAAGCCACCGTCGAGACATCGAAACGAACCTTCGATAACGAGATTTCCGAGAAAATACGGCCGCTCTCACTCTCCGCGTGAGATGAGAGTGGAAAAAAGGTAGACGATACCTGGCATCCCTTGAAGTACGCGCAGATATTGATTGATTTGATTGATTTGTGGGATTTAACGTCTCAAAACCACCATATGATTATGAGAAACGCCGTAGTGGAAGGCTCCGGAAATTTCGACCACCTGGGGTTCTTTAACGTGCGCCTAAATCTGAGTACGCATGCCTACAACATTTACGCCTCCACCTGAAATGCATCTGCCAAAGCCGGGATTTGATCCCGCGCCCTGCAGGTCTGATTGATTGATATGTGGGGTTTAACGTCCCAAAACCACTATATGATTATTAGAGACGCCATAGTGGAGGGCTCCGGAAATTTAGACCACCTGGGGTTCTTTAACGTGCACCCAAATCTGAGCACACGGGCCTACAACATTTCCGCCTCCATCGGAAATGCAGCCGCGGCAGCCGGGATTCGATCCCGCGACCTGCGGGTCAGCAGCCGAGTACCTTAGCCACTAGACCACCGTGGCGGGGCGTACGCGCGATAGCAAGTACCGAGAGCAAATTGCAACTGAAGGACGACTATGGGCACAGCCATGTTGCCAGAAAACACTACGCTGGCTTCCGGACGACAAGGGACCCCTTTTACATGGAGTTAATATTTTCTAGTTTTCCAGAAACGCGCGACGCGACAAGTGGCGGCGACGGATGGGCCTCCACAAAAGAAACTCTTGTCGCAAGGAAACCATGTGCATGCGGTTAGGGCTTTACGTAGGTAAAAATCGAGTTATGGAAGAATGCTAAATAGATCTACAAAGACTTGGCCATTAGCGCTATTACGTTTAAAGACGCGTTTCCCAGAAATTCCGGTGTCAGCGTCAATGTTGACGTCGTTGTTTGTGAGTGACAAATCAGTACTTGAACATATCTTAACACAGCGCACGACTACGCAGGCACAAGAAAAGAAGAGACAAACCGCAGCGCTAGTCACAACTGAATTTTTATTAAAAAAAACATGAACGGAAACGGAACACTTCAACGTTCACACCCATGTGACCACACTATAGGCTGTAAAAACAGATCCTCTTACCTTATGAACAATGAAAAAAAAACATTGATACACCCCACGTGTACTATCCAACAGCGTAAAAGTTGCGATAAGTGCTATCTAAGAGCCTAACCTTGCTATCGTGGAGGCACGTGCATTGTTCGCCCTTTTTTTTTTACATTATATGCTTGAATGATTTCTCACGTGGTTTGATCTTTTTGTGTCGCTAGGACTTTTGCTTCATGAAAGATGGGTGCGCAATGGCACTGCGCAACATTTTGAGGCACATGTGAGTATACATTCCCTTGCAAAGAACGTATGCGCTCCAACAACCTCATGTTAATGCATCTACTTGTTTGGCCTATGTACACGACCACAGGAAAATGACAAAAGATATACGATACCCTTCCTGCATTGTACAAAAGCAGCTACGTGCTTGACCCCGCATCCTTTTTTGGATTTTCTTTTTCTTTTTCCTCTCTTCCCTCTTTCTCATCTCTGTTGTCCTCTTCCCTAATGCCCCAGTGTAGGGTAGCCAACCGGATGTCTTTCTGGTTAACCTCCCTACCTTCTCCCTTTCATTGCTTCCTTCCTTCCTTCCTGACACGCACTTCTTAAGTGTTCGTTCAATGGTCCCGCAAACCCTGCTCAACGTATTCGGCGATGAAAAAAACTACACACACACCAAACCGGCTGAGAACATTCTTCAAATTGTGCCATAGTCTGTGCATGTACGGAAGTATACTGCTGAAGATATTCTCCACTTAGGATCTGGATGAGTGGTGATACTGTCAGCGGTTTTTTTAACTCAGTCAACTTGCGAACAGTTTGCCCGATGATAGCGTCCGAAAAACCTGCGTCGGTTAGCCTCGTCACTTGTTCCGAGAAACAAGTGCCCATCTGATGCGAGCAAGACATGGGCAGTGCCACACGCAAACACGAGAAAGCAATACCATTCCTAATAGCTTTCGAATGGCCTGAATTAAAATTCAGCAGTGGTTTTGTTGAACGAGGGCTATATTTCCAACACACAAGATTATTTTCTACTTCTAATTCTATACCTAAAAACAGTAGGTGATTATTTAGTAAAAACGCATGCGGGAATTCCAAGTCCAGACCACATTTTTTTAACATGGATAATGTCAGTTACTGTTTGTTCGAAACGAGATGCCTGAAAAAAAAACTAGGAAATCATCTACATACCTAATTATCTTAGACGCTAGGCCCATAGAGAGAGAGAAAATTTAATGCGGAAAGGCAGGGAGGTTAACCAGAAAACATATCCGGTTTGCTACCCTGCACTGGGGAAGGGGTAAGGGGAGACAAAAAAAAGGGGAAAGGGAGGAAGAGAAGCACAAACACACACACACACACTCGCACACAGTAGTGTCACAATCGTTCAACGAGGCGGGTCGCTCGCAGAAACTTCATCAGCGCCTTCGTTGCTTTCTGGCGTGAAGCTCGATCTTTCCGACATTCCAAGATTGACTGCTCAGAAAATGGCTGGTCGTCGAGGCGAGCAAACACTGCTGAGAGGGACTGTCGCTGAGAGCTGTACTGGGGGCACTGACATAAAATATGTTCAATTGTTTCGTCATTGTCGCAATGGTCGCATGTAGCGCTGTCTCTCATTCCGATGCGGCAGGCAAAAGCGTTCGTGAAAGACACCCCAAGCCACATACGGCAGAGAAGGGTCGTCTCGGATCGGGGTAGGCCAGATGGAATAGTAAGTCGTAGGCATGGGTCCAGGCGGTGAAGACGGGTGTGGAGAAAACCGGGCGTATTCCGCATAGACCTTGCGACATCCTGTGCAAGCGTATTAATCTTTGCTGCTGCGTCGCTTCTTGATAGTGGAATAGGTTCCATCACTCCATTTTCGTGAGCATTCTTAGCTGCATTGTCGGCATGTTCGTTACCGATGATGCCGCAATGGCCTGGTAACCACTGAAAAGATATGTCATGTCCTTCGTCTATTAGGTGATGGTACAGTTGTCGTATTTCGAGCGCCAATTGGTCTTGAGGTCCACGACGTAGAGCATTGTGTAGACATTGGAGAGCTGGTTTCGAATCAGTAAAAATGCTCCATTTTTGTGGTGTCTCTTGGTCAATCCTGCGGAGTGCGCTGCGGAGTGCCGCGAGCTCCACGGCTGTCGATGTCGTCTTGTGTGATGTTCTGAACTGGATGGTTTCGGCTCTTGCTGGGAAGATCACAGCTCCTGCAGATCCTCCAACAGTTGTCGAGCCATCCGTGTAAAGTTTGACATGATCTTTGTATTCTTCGTGTAGCATGAGTAGAATCATCTGCTTTAAAGCTGGCGCCGAGAGCTCCGCCTTCTTGCGAATCCCCGGCACTGTCAAGCGCAGTTTTGGTCGGTCCAAGCACCAAGGAGGTGTTAGTATCCGTTCCGGAGGCGTGTAGACTGTTGGAAGGCACTCACGGAAAGTCAATACTCTCTTACAGAAGGAGGCACTCGGTCGATCTTCTGGAAGCGAAGCTAGGTGGTGGGCAGGGGCGCGAGCAAGGTGTCTAATATGAGCTCTAAGCACCTCCAAAGTAATGTGCACTGTGGCCGGATGATCTTTGGCGATTGCGATGGTTTCCGCTGTTGATGTACAGCGTGGTAATCCAAGACAAACTCTGAGTGCCTGGCCCTGGGCGTTTTCTATTGTGCGTATACTGCTTTTGCAAGCGTTCGTCAGAACCGGCAAGCTATACCGCAGGTACCCCAGAAACAGCGTTTTGTACAAATGCAACATCGCGTGCACTGATGTGCCCCACGTTTTGCCTCCGAGGAACTTGAAAAGTTGTGCGATGGCCGTTAGGCGCTTCTTTAGAGTGGCCATATGGGGACTCCAGCAGAGATTTCGATCGATCGTGACCCCCAAAAACCTGTGGGTCCTGGCGTAGCAGACACTGTGTCCATCGATGGCGATGGGATATGACGTCATTGCCTTCCGCGTGAACGCGACCAGCGCCGATTTCTCAGGAGAAATCTCGAGGCCTTGTTCTCTAAGGTACGCCGATATTGAGTAACACGTCCTCAGGTACGTGCGAGACTCCAGAAAGCAGCTAGGCCCATAAAACACTCATGAACAAACCTATCAAACCTTCCTAGAAAAATTTGGCAGCATATTCACAGAGTGATTGATGGAGAGTGAGGCGAAGCATTCGTCCATCCATTCGTCCGTCTGTATGACCGTTCATGCGTCTATCCTCCCGTACGTGCGTGCGTCTGTTCGTGCGTCCGTCCCTGCGTTCGTCCATGGATTCGCCCCTGCGTCCGTTCATGTGTCCATCCATGCATCTGTCTGTGTGTCCATTCGTCCATCTATTCAACGCTCCAAGTACCACCATCTCGCATCTTATCATCATATATTCCCCATATAGAAGCACCGCCATCCAGCGGACATTCCAAGGACTAAACGAGAGGTGGCACACGCACACTTTCTTACGGCTTGCGCTTCGGGTCTACTTCCCACCTTAACCACCTCGAGTTCATGGTATATACTAGTTCACTGCATTCATGGCACTGCGGCCCAACGCTCGCTAAACCTTTTTTAAAACCAAGGAGGTTACGCCCAGTGAGTATAACGTAGCAACCTTTTCCTGTCAGATAGTACTCAATGTACATGCCAATGGCTGCTAATAGGAAATGAGGGACAGGAGAATTCGGCTTTTACTTTCTTACGGCTTGCGCTTCGTATCTACTTCCCACCTTTAACCACCTCGAGTTCATTCATTCATTGTATTCATGGCACTGTGGCTCAACGCTCACTAAACCTTTTTAAAACTAAGGAGGTTACACCCAGCGAGTATAACCTAGCAACCATTTTTTGCCAGATAGTGCTCAATGTACCTGCCAATGGCTGCTAATGGGGATCGAAGCGTGTGCGTTAACTAAAAGCCGAATGCTCCTGTATCTCATTCCTTATTGGCATGTACATTGAGCACTATTTTTTATTGTTCAGTACCAAGTATTCCGATCCCTTGAACACTTTTCCTAAACACATTCCGCTGATTTAACTCGCAATATGAGCGATGGACAGCTTTAGAATTCCTCTACACTGTTCTCCCGAAGTAGACTATCACACTTTAACTCGTTAACGCGTGTATAACCATTTTACGTGCGACAGAGCGAGAAATCTGTTTCCGTCCATCTCGTAAGACACTGTCTCTAATGAAGATATATATACGTGTGAACATTTTTTTTTCTACCCGGCACTGGGATCGCGACCCACGCTCCGTCGGCAAGTGTCAACCACTGGGTTTTACACTCATGTTAGCAGAATGTGAAATACATGAATGCATCATACCAGCAATGAGGAGAAAAATCGACAGACGATTTGCTAAGAGAAGGCTGGGGATGGAGTGAAGCTAGGTTGTAAGAACCATAATGTATGTATGCTATCGATTGAGAAGCCGATGTGCATCGAGACCGGTTACGCTATCGCGTTCCGCTCTTGAAGGCAAAGCTTGTCTTCCTCCAAGTTATTTTTTTCTTCTTAGAGCTGTTTACAGTTACATACCACTACATTACATGAGGAGGAGCACTGAGGAGTATTCATTTGCGGAACGAATACCTTGGGATCGATATGCGTTTGAGTGACCGCTGAACTTCACTCACAGTGGCGCGGTGATTGCCAGTGATCAGAAAGCGACACCATGCTACGTGTCGATTGCGCTGACGCAAGTTCGCATCCGTTTCACGCTATAATATGTGTTGTTCTCAGCTTTCAAAGCCATGGTCACTTCGACGTTATTCCTCTAGCTGTGAGTCACTCCACCCCCCCCCCCTTTTTTTCCCTCTTCGGGCTTCTCTTTCATCACTGTGGACCTCTATTTCTTCTCTCTCCTCATACATTGTCACGCTCCCACATAGAGCTGCTATCTCGCAAACAACCCGCCTCTGACAAATACGTCAGTCTATTTTGGCGTGACGGCGCCACGCGCATGAATGGGCGGTGGCCTTTTCAAGAAACAAAGCACGTGCACTTCCTTCTGCCCTCTCTTCTTTTTCTTCCTCGCGTTGTTTTCAGTTCTCTAGAATAGCGGTAGAAACTCTTGTTTGGCTTCAAACACAACGGATGGACGAGAGCACTTCCGCGTTTGAACGTATGAATGGTTTCGCCCATCTTGCCCCTAACTGCTCACCAGCACGGGCCCGCTTCTCCCGTAGAACACGCTCTCCTTCGCTAAGAGTAGACTGCGGAAGCGAGGAGGCAATACCGAGGATGAAACAAAGATAAACGGGACGCCGACGATTGTTTCACGATCCCTACACATAAATAAGTCTTTTATGGTGCACTATTTTCCAGAAAATGAGTACATGCGTCTGCGTCTGTGGCGCTATTCACGAAAAAGCGATTACGTTAGAATGGCAAATCCAGTCGGCCCTGACTTTGCCCGTGTGACTATACTAAAGGCAAGCCGCCAATGCATAGGAACAAACCCTTACAAACGACCAGCTTTTTGCAGGGAAACTATGCTACTCCCAGTGATCATGAATGATCTACTCACAGTGGCAGAAATGAGGAGAATAGGGTAGGAAGTCGGAAGGAACATAACCTCTTTCACACGGGTCCACTGCTTGTGGCTACAGATACAAACGGTGCAAATGTTGCTTCGTTAACAGATGGAAGGATGTACGGGCAAGAAACTCGGATGCCAATATTCTTGGACAATGGTCGTACGTTAAAATCATGAAATCAGTGTCATACTAATGTCGACGCCAAGAGATTTGTGCGGAAGCGAGCGTATGGCTTTTCTTTAGGGTGATCATCGAACGCCCTCAGCTTTATAATACTTACTAAAAAAAAAGGTACCCCAGGATATCCATCAACAACATGAGCCCCCAGTAAATGCTCCCTTTCACTGTTATCTTTCAGATCAACGCCGTTTCTAGTGCTTTTGATTTGCTTACTGAGATCTTTCGTCTACAATAATTTTACTCTTGCAAGATCCGGGTTCACGACGTTTCCGAAAATGGTAAGTCAGCTATAGGGGTCCCAGAGAGGCAGAAATGCATATGAACTGCGACTTAGGTGTCCATGTCTGCGGGCGTTCGCGAACTTTTGAAACGTGTTCGGAAGTAGCCTAAACAAAAGAAATCACAACATGACGCCTTAAGATGCACATAAGATGAGAATGAAGAGTGTGCTTGTGAGCGTGTGTTGCTTGAAATAACGGCTTCAAGAACACTGAGCCGCCCGTACAAGTGAGAGCTGTCACGACGTCGGAAGAAAAATGGCATGCACGAAAGCCTGTGGTCCATTTAAGAAAAGACTTTTGACAGACTGACAGGCTACCTGAAAACATCCGAACCCGACAGGACCGGTACGCGTGAAGCACCGTCCTGATTTGTTGCTTTCATTGTATATATTAACTTGCTTATACTACTGTATAGTTTTGGGCGTCATACTGAGCGCCCGTGGTAGTGCTTTCGAACATGAGAAAAATACCCAGAGAAAGAAGTGACAAGCGCATAGAGCCTGTGGGTGTCAGGTCTTAGCGCGCGTTTTAGCCTCGCTGCAGTCGTCTAATGGTAGTGACGGCCGACTGCCAGCTCGATGGTCACGGGATCGAATCGCGGTGACAGCGGCTGGATTTTTTATGAAGACGAAAATGTTTGGGGCCGGTGTATTTAGATTTAAGTGCGCGTTAAAGAACATGAGGGAGTCGAAATTTTTGGAAGAACTCCACGACGGCGTCCCTAGTAATCATATCGTGGTTTTGGGACGTCAAACTCCGGATATTACTATTACTTATCTCTGTTTT
>NC_134708.1:52594973-52637473 GCF_043290135.1 Rhipicephalus microplus
ATTGCGTAGTACCGGCAATGAAAAAAAAACAAATCTCAGCCAATCCACGAATTGAATGCTGATGTGGAGCGAAGCTAGGCTTTAAGAACCCGAATCTTCATTGAAGTCAACGACTTGAACAGAAGATGATCAATTTAGCGGAAGGGCACGTGGACGGATGGACAGACGGATAGATATGCTATGGTAAATTATGAAGCCAAATGCGCGCTATGAGCGCTCTATGTGCGGTATGCGTGACATCTCTGTTTGGGTCCGACGGGAGGCCACGACGGCCTCAGTGGACATCGTGAGAGCCTAAGGAGTTCCACTCCGAAAAACTTTGGTACTAGTCACAATCTTCTGATGCTGATGACCTCAGATAGATGGCGCTCACCCACCGAGGGGGATGGGCCAAGAACCAGGCGGCAGGACACTTAAATGAAACTGAAACGAAATTAAAGCCAATCTGAAAAATTAGTGCAGAGATCAAACGGCGAACAAACAAAAGTGGTTGCTGAGCAAGCGATCAAACCATCTCTTGTTCCTGACAGACATACCTACAAATTATCAACTAAACATCCGAAAAGGTTAGAATTCATTAGCACAGTAATCATTTAGTTCCAGTGATGTAGTCAAGCACAGTGGAGCATATATTCCTGTGGCAGTAACCAAATGAAGTGCCGCCAAGTGATAAACGTTCTGGCACATTTACTTGCATTCCTAACTTCTCTAACGGCGCTTCTAAAAATCCTTTTATCTGATAACAGTAACGACGGCAGAATGAAAAGAAATGTTCAAGTGTCTCAATTCCGTTGCAAAAAATGCACAGCGGCGACGCCTTGAGTCGAGCTTTGTTAAGGAAATAATTTATATAGTTGTGAAACTGTACAGCGTAATCTGAAATCTGCATCGCAAGCAGGTGCTCTTTTTTTTTTCTTTAGGTGCTCTTCAACAGAGCCAACGCATTGCTTAAACTGCTTCAGGAAAAAAAAATGGCAGCATATCCACCGAGAGAATGATGGAGAGTGAGGCGAAGCATCCATCCGTCCAATCGTTCTTGCTTCCGTCCGTCCATGCGTGCGTCTGTTTGGCCGCCCATGCGTCCATCCGCCCGTCCGTGCGTGCGTCTGTTCGTGCGTCCGCACGTCCATCCGTGCGCCCATCGCTGCGTTCGTCCATGCATCTGCTCCTGCATCCGTCCATGCGTCCATCCGTCCGTGCAGCCATCCGTGCGTCCCTATATGCATCTGTCTCTGTGTCCGTTCGTCTATCTGTTCAACACTCCAAGTATCACCATCTCGCCTCTTTCCATCATATATTCCCCACATAGAAGCACCGCCATCCAGCGGACATTCCAAGGACTAAACGAGACACATGCACACTTTCCTACGGCTTGCGCTTCGTGTCTACTTCCCACCTTCAACTACCCCGAGTTCATGGCACATACTATTTCACTGCATTCATGGCACTGCGGCCCAACGCTCGCTAAACCTTTCTAAAACCAAGGAGGTTACGCCCAGCGAGTATAACGTAGCAACCTTTTCTTGTCAGATAATCCTCAATGTGCATGCCAATGGGTGCTAAGGGGGAATGAGAGACAGGAGAATTCGGCTTTTAGTTAATGTGCACGCTGCGAATTTTTCATTGTTCAACAACACACAGAAGAAATCCTCCACCGGCACCACCTTGGAGGTCAAAATGTAAGAGTGGTTACACACTACTACGACTACGAAGGACGAACGGGTGCCGCTATAAGGATCTTCTATATCAATGTCATGAATTGGGAGGTGTCTACTTCACGCATGTAATATTTCGCGGTCGGTGTGCAGAATCGCGCAAGGTGTCAAAACACGTGAATTGTCCAACGAGCGGGTCAATTAAAGGCCCATTCATTAGAAAGCGCTTTAACATGTGCAATCAGTATTGCCAGCAAAGGCATCAACAAAGTGAACATCTCGGTGGTTTCGCGTGTTGCCTTACAGGTGCTTAGTGGACTCCACGCTGATTCACAAAAGGGAGAATTGTAATGTAATGGGCACATCGTAACTCTACTTGCAGTTTAGACACTCTAGGGTAGTTTGAACCGGTCAGTGTTTCGCGCGTAGACGCTGGTTTTCTTGCGGCGCATTTGAGACATGACCAGGGAAGCGAAGTCGTGCTATCATTTGAGGAGGCGATGTGCACGGGGCCCGATTACGCAATTGCGTTCCCCTCTTGAAGGCGAAGCTCAGCGTCCTTCGAGTTTCTTTCTAAAGACGATAGTCTTTCTAGGGGTCCTTCGACGCAAATATTTTGGTCTGTCTGTCTGTCTGTCTGTCTGTCTGTCTGTCTGTCTGTCTATCTATCTGTCTATCTATCTATCTATCTATCTATCTATCTATCTATCTATCTATCTGTCTATCTATCTATCTATCTATCTATCTATCTATCTATCTATCTATCTATCTATCTATCTATCTATCTATCTATCTATCTATCTATCTATCTATCTATCTATCTGTCTGTCTGTCTGTCTGTCTGTCTGTCTGTCTGTCTGTCTGTCTGTCTGTCTGTCTGTGGACTTCTTTATTTGTCCGCCGGAACAATACCCGAAACGGCCAAAGTCCAACCCCATCCGCTGTGCCCACCAATATTGCTCAAGCTTCAGGGTTCATGCTTGTGAGATTGTCGATTGAAAATCAATTATTGCGCATATCTTAGGCCCAATAACAGCATGGCAATATTCTGCATGTATCACCTAATGCTAAAAAAAGCATACATAAGTAATTCTAAGGACCGTAGCGTTCATCACGCTGCACTGACAATGCAACGCTTGCACGAAAACGCAAGTGTTTGCAACGCCTTGCTAAGATGACACGGTGGTGGCACCTACTCGTCGCCTTGCGTTCCACGTCTTATCGCTTCCGAGACGGGGGCGCACGCCACGTGCTTCGTCTTCCAGGATAACTGCCAGATAGCGCCAACGTCTCACGCGTGACGTGCTTCGATGCGTTCATTGATTGATTGATTGATTAACTGATTGATTAATAATCGATAATTGATTGATTATACGATAATTGATTAATTAACGTGCACCCAAATCTGAATACGTGGGGCTACAACATTTCCGCCTCCATCGGAAATGCAGCCGCCGCAGCCGCGATTTGAAACCGCGACCTGCGGATCAGCAGCCGAGTACCTTAGCCATTAGACATCCGCGGCGGGGCGTTGCGTTCGTTCGCCTCCGCTGCACGCATCGACGCACTCGAGCGTGGTGCCTCCAGAATAGCATTCCCCGATTGTCTTGCACAAAACATCAAATAAACGTTTTGTTCACTCATTCCAGACGCAACACTATCGTATTTTGACGCCACTTGCAGTGAAAACGTGCTGATACGGGGCCAATTTTTTTCGTACACCTTCTTGCAGTTACGTAACACTACATTACATGAACACGTGCGCTAAGATGTATCAATTTTCGTAACGAGAACCTTAGGGTCGAAATGCGTTTGAGTGACCACCGGACTTCGGCCACAGTATCGGTAATTGTCAGTGATTACAAAGCGATGCCACACCACGTGTCGCTGGTGGTGACAGAAGTTGACATGGTGGTAGTGGTGGTAAAAAACATTTATTTCAGAAAAAGTTTACTAGAGAGTGCGGACGTGGCCCATCGGCGTGCTAGAGTGGCAAGACCCTATTCCGGGACGCAAGTGGAGCTGGAAGCTGCCCGTGCGTGCTCCACCAAGGAGCGTTGTGCAGCCAAGGTAGAGCAGCCGAGCAGGTGCTCCTCCCAAGCCTCTCTAGTTGGGATAGGAAAAGGGGATGAGAAAGGGACGGGATTAACTGGGCACGATGCTACGACGTAATATGTGTCGGCAAGCACATGACAGGTCGAGCAGGTGCCATTGATTTCCGGCAAAAAGTGCCTGGCGACCGCCGGACTGATAAAGGTGTTCGTCTGCAGGCGGCGTAGCAGTCGTTCGTCCGTTTTCTCCAAACCGCGTGCGGGGTCCGGGTAGAGGCGGCGCGAAGCCCGGTAATAAGCCAAAATTTCGGGAAAGCGCGTCAGGTTAGTATTGCCAGATTCCGTCTCGGGACATGGAGGGGCAACGGCCCGGACAGGAGAAGCGCGGGCAGCGGCATTTGCCGCCTCGTTGCCGGGCAGGCCCGAGTGGCCTGGGGTCCAGACTATACGAATGGGATGAGGGTTAAAGCGCCAAGAGGCGGCCTGTAGAAGGCTAGCCGCCAGCGGAGCAATGGAACCCTGAAGGTACTGAGAACAGGCCGAGCGCGAGTCCGTCAGGATGGTGCGTGAGGCAGGGTGAGAGGCGGCCGAAGCTATGGCAACCTCTTCAGCGTGCGTTACTGTGTCTGCTCGAAAGGAGAGGCCATCTACGTGTTTGCCCTCTGTAATCACGGCAGCCGTGAAGTGACCCGAGGGGGAGGGACCCGAGACGTCCACGTAGAAAACACCAGGACGATCGGAGTGTCGCGTATGAAGGGCCGCGGCGCGTGCTAGTCTACGGCCAGGATGGAGGTCAGGGTTCATATTACGGGGTAGAGGTTCCACCCATAGCTTTTGACGCCAGAGCTCTGGTACCGGCTGCAGATGGTCTTGGTCAGATATCGGGTTAAGGCCAAGTCTGTGTAGAAGACGGCGCCCTGAAGGCGTCTGCGACAGTCGATTGATTTGGTTAACGCGATGAGCTTCGCGCATCTCTGCAAAGGTGTTGTGTACCCCCAGAGCCGTGAATCGGCTGTTGGAAGTTGCAATAGGTAGGTCCAGAGCGCGTTTGTATACTGAACGAAGAAGGACGTCCAGCTGGTGCTCGTGTCGACGACGCAGGCGAAGGTAAGGCAAGGCGTAGAGAACGCGACTGGTCACAAACGCGTGGGCCAATCGGAGGGACTGAGACCCGCGGAGGCCGCCGCGCTTGGTAGAAACTCGCCGTATCATGCGGCTCACCTGTTCGCTGGTGCGTCTGAGGCCTGCTATTGTGCCCTTTGGATCCAAGGACGATGTGAGGTGAAGGCCAAGAACCCGAATATTTTGCACTGCCGGGACGGGCCCGGACGGAAGAAAAATTTGAGGCGGTGGTAGCGGAGAGACTGAAAGAACAGCCGATTTAGCTGGAGAGCACTCCAGGCCGCATGAACCTGCGTAGGTGTCCACCAGAAGGGCAGCCTTTTGCAGGCGTTCTTCGATTTGCGCTAAGGAGCCGGTGTTGGTCCAGATTGTGATATCGTCCGCATATAGTGCGTGTTGTATTCCCTCGACCTCGCTTAGAAGAGAGGGGAGGTTCATCATCGCCAGGTTAAAAAGCAGAGGAGACAGGACTGCCCCTTGAGGTGTACCCCGCGTGCCTAATAAGTACGGGCCATGTTCGGTAGAATTAAGGCGAATGAAGGCGGTGCGATGCGATAGAAAGGCGCGAATGTAGTTGAAAGTCTTCTGCCCGCAGTTTGTGGTAGACAGGTTAGTGAGTATAGTGCTGTGTTTGACGTTGTCGAAAGCCCCGCGGAGATCGAGAGCGAGCACGGCTTTATCGTTATGGCGCATAGTAGTCGGCTCTATGATATCGTGTTGAAGCTGGAGCAGGACGTCCTGCGCCGACAGATGCGGGCGAAATCCAAACATCGTGTCGGCAAAGGTGCTCCTGGCCTCCAAGTAGGCTGAAAGGCGTTCGCGAACCATAGTTTCCATGAGTTTGCCTGCGCAAGACGTAAGTGAGATGGGTCTCAGTGCCTCAATACTAATGGACTTTGCCGATTTGGGAATGAATGTCACGACCGATGTGGTCCATTCCGTTGGAAGCGGAGAACCGTCCCATATCGAATTTATAAGCTGGAGTAGCGAGAGGTGTGCTTGGTCGGGAAGATTTGCCAGGAGCGATACTGTGATTCCGTCGCGTCCAGGGGCCATGCCCCGTCGCATTTTCGTGAGTGCAAATCGTAAATCAGAAAGCGTGTATGGGGCGTCGAGGTCGGTGTTAGGGGCGCCGGAATACGTATATGCTGGGCCTGCGGGATCAATTGTGCGGCAGATGTAGCGGTCACAAAGTTCTCGCGCGATTTCATCCGTAGTGCCCTGAAATGCATGCAGAACACGGTGGAGCTGGCGTTGAGTTTCTTCCCTGGTGGTGGAGGGATCGAGAAGGCTTCTAAAGAGTCGCCACGCACTCTTAGAGCTCATCTGGTTTGCAGCCTTCGAACAGGTGTCTGCCCAGTTAGCATCGGAAAGTTGTGCGGAGTATGCGGCCGCCTCTGCAGTGAGCGCCTCAATGCGAGCGCGAAGTTTCCGATTAAGTTTGTTGCGTTTCCAGTGCCTTATGAGCCCGCGGCGAGCGTGCCAAAGATGTAGGAGGTGTGGATCGATCGCAGGAGTCAAATTAGAGGTTGCAAGGGTGCGAGTGTTCGCTTGTTTCATATGAAGAGCGTATGATGCCCACGCTGTATATTCGGTCGAGGAGAGGCCGGCGGGGAATGGTTGCATTCTGAACTGAGTCCAATCGGTGAGACGGGCTTGGCCCCAGTGTTGGCGCATTTTCTGCCGCGGTGTGAACGAAATGCGGAGTAAAAAGTGATCGCTGCCTAGGTTTTCGCCTAAATTTTCCCATGTAGCATCGCCGATGTGACGGGTGAGCGAGAGGTCAGGGCATGTGTCTCGCGTGGCCGAGTTGCCGGAACGTGTGGGTTGTGCCGGATCGGTAAGAAGCGTCAGGCTCAGCGAGGAAATGAGCTCCTTAAGCTCTCTGCCCCGGGCCTTCTCGTAGTGGTAACCCCAGTGAGGGCTGGGGGCATTAAAGTCCCCGACAATCACCAGTGGTTGTCGGGCCGCTATACGCAGTGCCCGATGGAAGAGATGCGCAAACGAAGCCCTCGCAAGGCGAGGGGGACAGTACACGTTTAAGATATGTATTGATGGTTGGCCCCTCCGCTGAGACAGCACTGATATCATGCAGTAGTCGTAAGGAAGATCCAGATCGAGGTCGATCTGTATCGCCGTGTAAGCTTTATGCACGAGGAGGCATGTGGTGGTGCCGCCTACATAGGAGCAGTATCCAGAAAGGGATGGAGCAGGGCCAGATTCTTGGAGCGCCAAGACGGCCGGCTGAGAGCCAAGTGAGCTGAGGAAAAGGGAAAGATGTGAACGCTTTCGCCTGTTCCCGAAGCCTCCAGGGTTCCACTGTATGATCTCGAATTTAGACGCAATGTTTGAACGGGACGTACGATTGGTAGCCATCGTGACTGTCCTAGGTTTTATATTTGGTCCTCCATGTCCCGCTCGGAATCCTCAGAGGCAGGGAGGGGCACGGAGGCCAGATTGTCCGACGGCGGGGTGGTGGTAGCCACCTTACGACGACGCCGTGGAGCTGTACCCTCACTGCTCACCGAGCAGGAGCGGGAACGCGATGCCTTGGGTTGAAACTGGGTGATTGCCCAGGCTTGAATAGCCTGGGTAACCTCTACTACTATGCGTTGGACCGAGAAGCTGGTGAGGAGGTGATTAATCGAAGCTTCGACGCGCGTGAGGCGTTCCTCTACGCGCGGGGTGTGCTCTTCGCTAGGGAGAGTTTGGTTAGCGGGCAAGAGAACCTGAGGTGCCCCAGGAGCCTCAAGAGCTTCTGGAGTAGATGTGGCACCGGTTCCGAGTGCTGGAGGATACATGGCTGCTTGAACCGGCGGTTTATTGGGAGTGGACTTAGCGCAAGGACTAGGCTTGGACGTAGCTGGCGTAGCCGCCTGGACAGAGGAGGCAATACCGGATGGCCTTGCAGTACACTGTTGTTGGGGTTGAAGTCGCTTATTTAAGAGTTCGAGTTGTTTAGTTAAAAGAGAATTTTGCTTTTGAAGTGCCGCAACTTGCTGGCGAAGGGCTGCAAGTTCGGGAGAAGGAGGATCGACAGAAGGGGGTGAGAGAGGCTTAGAAGCAGCTTTCCCTGCCCAACTGCTCACCTGAGGTACCGCCGCTGGTGCTTCGAGCGGTGGGAATGCTTGAGAGTCGGCGTGGAGTGGTGGAGCCGAATGATGCAGGTTTGTGCTGCTGTCTGGCTGTGACGAACATGAGGTGGTCCCTCGAGGAGATGTTGAGGGCTGCTTGCGTTTCCGATATTTTCGGTATTTTGCCGTGCAGCCACTGGTCCCAGTCTCATGGGCGCCGTGGCAGAGGAGGCACTTGGGGTGGCAGTAGTGGGCATTGAGACCTGCAGGTGCGGGGGTTCCACATTTGGCACACTGGGTTGGAGCGGCGTGAGGGCACCGAGGTGGTCGATGACCGATAGTACCGCACTTGGTGCATACAGGGACCGTTTTCTTATAGGCGCGGATATACGTCGCCACGCAGTGGTAGAAGAGGAAGCGGGGTAACTTCGTGCCCTCGAAAGTCACCACCGCCGCCGCGGAATCTCCGAGTTTGCGGACCGCAAGGATAGTACCTTGAGGCCAATACAGTTCAGACTTCATCTTTTCCGGGCTTTCAGCAGGGTTTACATTTATGACGCCCTTGCATGTATCCCCTGGTGCCTTGGCGTGGCCTCGAACGGGCAGCTGCTGATCCCCCACTTGCAGCTGGATGTCCCCGAGGAGTCGCTCTGCCATAGGCAAAATGGTGGTGCTACAGACCACGATGTTCTGTTCCCAGATTGGCCACACTTGAATTTGCGTGGTAGTCCGGTCGCCGAGGTAGCCGCGGATGGCGTCACCCGCGCGATCGGCCGGGACAAATGTGCGTAGCTCGCAGGGAACGCGAGGTTTCAGCACTACGATGTAGTCGTCGCGAGAGAGGCGAGGAGTTTGACGCGGACGCCACTTGCGTTGCTTCGCTGGCTGCGAGGATGGAGCAGAGGTAGGCACACCGCCGGAGGGATGGCGCGCCGGCGTTCCTTGCAAGGCTGGGGAATGGTGGCCCGCTGTGGCGTCTCGTTGTTGTTGAGACGCAGGCTTTGATTTCGCTTGCTTGCGTTGCCACGGTTTCACCATGTCGTCGAGGTATTCATCTTCTGATGGCATAGTGTTTTCGGAGGATGAAATCTCCATGGACAGCATTTGGCTTGAGGTAGGATCATAGCCCGTAACCACGTTAGCGGCCGCCATCGCCGGGCTGAGAGCCCTTAGCGAGGCGGCGTTGTAGCCGGGAGTGAAGGACGTCCCTCAAGTTGTCAAAACTGGACCCACCTGGACGAAGGTGTTGTCTAGGCGAAGCGGAGAACTTGGCGGTGACGATAAATCCAAGTTTCACGGGTACCAAGGTGGATGTCCGCAGAAATAGCAGAAAATCTACGGAGGCGATGTGGAGTGCGTCTGTCACCATCGAGCGCTCGCAGCGCCCCCCTCGGACTGCAGTTGACATCTGTCTCCCGCTAGAACAGGTGTTGTTCTCAGCCCTCGAATCCATGCTCACTTCGACGTTATCCCTCTAGGTGTGCCTCACCTCTCCCTCTTCCTTTTCTCTCGGCTTCTCTTTCTCAACCGAGGAGCTCATTCTATTTTATCTTTTATTCTACAATGTCCCGGTTTCACATGCGAATATCTCGCAAACAACCCACCAATGACTACGTCAGTCTATTTTGGCGTGATGGTGCCACGCGCATCACTGGGGGGTGGCCTTTTCAAGAAACAAAGTACGTGCGCTTTCTTCCGGCCTTCCTTTCCTTCCTCGCGTTCTTTTTAGTTCGCTGGAACAGCAGCAGAAGGTCTGTTTGGCTTCGAACGCAACGGAAAGTGGAGAGGACTTGAACGGATGAATGGTTTCGCCCATCTTGCTCTTAACTACTCGCCATTCTTGTTCGCGCACGGATTCGCTTTGTCCGTTGAACGCATTCTCCTTCGCAGAACAGAGGACACGGTACGGAGGACGAAACAAAAACAAACGGGACCGCGCCAATGGTTCCACGATCACTGCACGTCTGTTAGCGTTTCATCTTGCGCTCTTTTCGAGAAAACGTGTACTGCTTCTGCATGTGAGCGCTGTTCACGAGAAAGATTTACGCTTTAGAATAACCACTCCATTCGGTCCTGGCGTTGCCCGTGTGACTATACTGAAGGAAAGCGGCCAGTGCACAGGAACAAACCCTTGATAACGGCCAGCTTCCTGTACGCAGACAATGGTACTCCTGGTAATCATGAATGATCGATTCACAGTGGCAGAAATGACAATAGACGACAGGGAGTCGAAAGAGCGCTAACCACTTTCACATGGGTCCACTTTTTGCGGCTAGAGATAAATAATTCAAATACTGTATCGCAAGCCGCTGGAAGAATGTGAATACGGCAAGAAACTCTAACGCCAATATTATTGGATAATGGCCGTATGCGTCCATGGCGTAGAGAATGATAAAAATCTGGACATACTTAATGTCGACACCGAGAGATTCCTGCCGGCGCCTGTAAACGGCGCGTACAACATCCGAGTAATCGTACGACTCTTGCTCTTGATTTTTTCATACTCCTGCTTCTCTTTCCTTTTATTTTCTTTATCGATTTCCCGAGTGTAGCATAGCCAAAAAGACGTTCGTTTGGTTTACCTCCCTGCTAATTTTCCCATGACACTCTCACTCCTTCTTTCTCGGAGTATACTGACCCTGTTGAAACTCTTTTGCAACGTTCATGAGCTTGATCGCACCTGTTGTAGTACGGCTCCTCTTCTCCCCGCCGTCGAATCACGCAATTGATAAGGTAGAGATGTCTTTAGCATCTGTCTGCGAATCAGAGTTGTTGAATAACCTAGAACTTGGCTGATTGATGCGTATTCATTCTTAAAGACAGGAATTTGTGTTGTCCTGACTTTCTTCTTTTGTGCGTGTTTCTAAGCCCCTTCTTTTAGAAAGAGTTATTGAATGCACTCATTCCTAAGTTGCACCTAGTGCTGCTTTTGACAAGCTCTGATATTCGTTTGTAAAATGTTAGATGGACGGATGGACATATAAACAGAGACAGACGGACATAGACGGATAGACAGAGCGGACTGAAAGAAGGACAGACGGACGCTTCGCTCCACTCAATATAATTCACTCCACGAATATGCTGTGATTTTTTGACAATGACTGCAACAAAGTCAGTCTTGTTTCTTTTTCTTATTTTTTACTTCTTTTCTGCGACTGTAACTATATAAACTGTGTATAAGATGTGTAATTATGCACGACTCCGTATAGTACAGTATAAAACTCGTCCCAAAAAACAGATGGTTGCCTTCGCTTTGTATGGGAATTTTGGTAAGTGAAAGAGGCGAGACAGGTCTTGAAAGATTGAGCCGCATCGCTATAAAAAAAACGCACTGGAAACAATGACGCAAAGTAACGGGTGCCTCACTTGGCTTCCCATCTGGAACAGGCCTCCATGAGTCGTATTGTACCGCGACTGTATTCAGAAGGGCGGACAGAAATGCCGGCGTGCTCACAGAATCATCTGGATACACTAGAAGACAAAGTGCGACTTCTTCGCCATAGAAGGGGAATTCATGGTCTGTCACATCTTTTACCTGTCTTCTCGTCGAGGTTCGGATTTCGTCCCGTTGACAGTACGTAAGCAAAACAGCAAAGCGGAGCGGAGGTACATTTTGATACACGCAAGTACCGTTCTTTGTTGTGTAGCCACTAAGTAAAGGCTCAGCTTTCCAATGGCTTGCGGCCAGGGCAGGCCAGCGCATGGCCTTTTTTGTTGCGTAGCTTTCAAGCGGGCTCCCCGCACGCCCCCTTTTCTTCAAGATGATTCCGGTAGCTTTGTGTGTACGTCACGAAGCCACAAAGCCAAAAGATGTGGGTGACGCGAACTGTTGAAGAAGCATCTATTTGGATTGCCCCAGAATTGTTCCACTTTGATTTGTCTTGCCCAATAGACCCCTTTCGAAATTCAGCACCGCCTATCGAACAAAACCGAAAACACAATTTTTCCGCCATGTCTTTACCTAAGGGACGCTCATTGGCATGCCATACAAACGCGGTACACGTCCTGCAGGAACTCAAGTGGTGTCCGTGTGCGCTGCAGGTAACGCTATTCGGCGTCGCTGGGACACACAGCCCGCCAGTTCACACGAGCGAACAAGCTATGGCGGAAGAGCAATGTTGCCCGACTAAATTTTCTGAAGGGTCTATTCTATTGTCAGGGAGCACAGGGTGTTTCCATAGATTGCAAGCAGCTTTCTTACTTCGCTGGTCTCACACAATCCTCATAGATGCAAACTTTAGCGTTAAGCACTGTTAATGCATGTACGCTTTTAAAACGACAACCATTCTCAGCGAAATAAACTATGGTCTCTCACATTGTGTACTACATGTCGGAGCATGGATAGTTGTAGATTGGCGTCGATTCTACATCTTAAACCTGAGGAGAACGGTGTTTTTGTTGTTCGCTTAGGATTCTGGAAAAAAAGGCTTGATTTGAATCAGCCAGACAGTGTTTTTGGGCGCACCCAAAACTCGTCCTACAGATGTCTTCGAGCTGCTCAACACATATGTGTGTCGGCAGTGACTGCCTTTTTGCACCAGGACTTGCACATATGGCGTTTAAACTTGCATTCCTAAATATGACAGTGTTGTCAACGCCCCGTACAAGTTTAATAGGTTAAGTGCTCGTCTGATATGCAGCCAATGTCTACGTTTTACTGTGCTACGAGTTCTCGAAAATGTGGGCATATAAGAATGTTTGACTTGACTTTTATGGTGTGCAAAGATAGAACAAAGAACGCTAAATCTTTTAGGAGTTTGTTATTTTCAAACAAGTAATGACTGGAAGCTCTTTCTACACTCCATGGATCGATGAATGAATGGATGTATGAATGAATGGATAGATGTAAGATATCTCCCCTGCGAAATACTGCGGTGGCCAGTCAGGAACTAAACCCAATTTCAAAGTCACCGTGATGACTCGTCTATCTGCATTTAATGCATTTTTAGGAAACATTTCTGGTTTATTTACGAAACAATATGGTAACCAGCGAGCTATATGGATACACAAGAAACCAAAGCTGCTACACTATCAACAGACTTCATTACTTACACACAACCGCGAGGCTCTTACCAGAAGCAAGCCTCAGGGCGTGTCACACACCATACAGCCACGTTTCCACACATGCCATGTACGCGCGTTATCGCAAACAGATTTATACATCGGGAAATCTGGACGCCCTATGAGGCCTTCGCACATGAGTGAGACGTAACTGCGAAGGCCGCGCGCTTCAAGAACACAACAGCTCGTAGCGTATGCAGTTTAAGGAAGGAAGCACACTTGCGCGCATGGTTCAGTTGGTCTTCTTCACGGAGTACTGCCCACGACGGCTACTTCTGTCTGGCTCTCACTCTTATGATCAGACTCTGTCACGGAGCTTCGGCATACACTAACTGAATTAGCCGACGCCAGGGTGCCCTAACTGCATTTGTTTCCTGTCACGACAAACCGAATGCATCCTGGAGCCCGTGGTCATTATTTGTAACTCAGGAAGCGTCTTTTCACATGGACCTGTCGGCTCCATCCTGGCCTTCATTCTGACGTAAGCTACACATATTATACGAGTGTCGTGTCAACTTTCTTGCAGTCAAGAGATTTGTGCTCCGACAGTATTAATTTATAATGTTGCAGCTGTCAGCAGAACATCACACAGGCTGTACCGACACTTTTTTGTATTTGCCAGTTTGACTGCTTGCTTGTTCGCGGCATCGCTTCGTGCATCGCGCATATGCAGATTGACGCATATGTAATCGCAAGCCCACGCACGAGCTGAAACAAGTATGGCCGCGCGCGCATATCTAATCACAAGCCCGCGCACGAGCTGAAACAAGTATGGCCGCACTGCCAACGCCTTTCGGCTGAAGTATACAATAAGCGGCGAAGCGCACGATGGGATGCCGGAAGAGACGGAGAAAGATAGACTTGCCCCGCTAACGACCACGCTCAACGTCTGACATGGGCAGCCCCTCCCAACGCGCAATGTACAAACCGCTCCTCGTCCACCGATGCACGCCGGTTCTGCCCGTCCCGATCCAGCGGCCACTCCGTATTGCGAGATCTGTGAGCAGTTCGCGCCTGCCAATCACGTTTGGGCGGGAAGCAGCAGGAAAATGGGCCCTAATTTTCGGGGGCGCCACTTTACAACGTTGTTCGTCGGGACTCCTCCACGACTTGTAGACTGCGAACTTGCGCCACGTGTCTTGTCAGATCCGTGCTCCTGAGGGTTCGTGACAGGTGAGGTGAGTATATATCCATACGAGCCGTGGATTAGATATTGTTTACAGCGTAGCTGTTTCCGCCTAACCTATGCTGTCTTCGTCAGCGTAGTATAGTAGTCGTAGTCGTAACGGCTGCAGCTCATCTGACCGAAATGGGGAGTGAATAAAGAACTAAATAAAGAAGAGAGGAGAACGATGAGAACAATACTTGAGTGATAATAATATAGATTTTCTGAACCGACAGTAATCATCGCGCAATTGCATACATTGTCACCCCTTTTTTTTTATTCTGCACGTGTAGCCGTTGTGAGACCTAAGTGGAAAATCAAATACGAGCCTTATAGTTTGAAAACTGCAAAGTTACTCACCAGGAGGAAGTGGTATTGCAGAGAAAACGTCTGGATTCAATACATTTCAAACGTCGGCTACATACTTTACCTGCCCATCAAACAAGCATTGCGCATTCGGGTATTCGTGTTCAGACTTCCCGGTTCCAGCAATCGCAGCTGCAAATAAAGACCATCCTTGAAAATAAAAGAAAGTCTGCTGGAAAAACCACAGTTTCATTTCACCGTATCGAAATGCTCAGCCGAGATGTTTCAGAGTGGTTACAATTCACGTGTAGCCGGTGTAGGACATTCAGCTAAGAACACCTCAAGGGTAGCAGCAAAGACGAAAACAGGACAGAAGGAAAACGCTGGAAAATTAAACGCTTTAGAATAACTGGTATGATAATTATTTAAGAAATAGAAAACAGGGAGATTAAGGCAGAATGAGAGGAAGACATAGAGGGAGAAAGAGACTGTAAGAAGACTAATTCGAGAAATAGAGTTAGAGAGATAGAAAGGGAAGACAGAGAAAACTATAGATACATATGAAGACATGCAAATATGAGGGCTTCTTCTCTGTTAAAGCGATGGCTGGCTGACTAACGCATCGATCCCCATATCTCCGAATGTAAAGAGCCTCGATTAACTGCCGAGTGGTTTTGATACGATGCCTACATATGATTCTTTAACAAAAAAGGGATACTCCCATCTATATTTAACACATTGCACCTGAATTTCTTTTTTTATCTCAGCGGCCTTTTTTTTCATCCCGCCCCTTTTTTTTTAATTTGACACATGCGTCTTCAAAAGTTTTTGTCCAGCGCAGATATAAATTCGGTTTTTAGGCGAAAGACACTCCACCAAGTGCTTAATGTGTAAGTTATCCATTGGATAAACTTCAGCGCAGTTTATACGAAGACAAATGGAGACACACAGATGATGATGATGATGATGATGATGATGATGATGATGATGATGATGATGATCCTTTTGATTTGCTGTCACTGTCCCACAAAGGGGGATCGGCCAAGAACCGGGTGGCAGGATCATGAATTGAGTTAGTTATGCATTTAAAATCATTAAATAGAATATCAGTACAAATCAAAAACAAATCGTAAAAAATGTATAAAAAGGCTACACGAGCTAGCAGTCAGGCATTCAGGTAGTCTCGGCGCCGAAAATAAAAATAACAATAGACTAACAAGGTAATCTTTTTGTTGCCCTTATGTACGTACACAGAGCAAACCGAACCTCCCTGTGGCTTTAACCTAATGTAATCACTTCGAAGGATAAAATTACTGCCACGTTTATTTTTTAATCTAGCTTCTCAATTGGTTCGACCAGGTCTCTTTTCCTTTGATAAGAATATCGGTGACAAAATAAAAAAAAATGATTTATTGATTCTAATTCCTTGCAGAAGAGACATAAGGGAGATGCTGTGAGTCCAGCTTTATGTAGGTAATAATTCAGGTGCGGAATTCTGCATCGTATCTGCTGATTATAGTTTCTAACTGCCAAGATACACACCACTGAAGTATTGTTGTTTAATCCCCACGTGCTTTTTGTGTTTTCATCCTCTTTTAGGCGCTCACTTCATCACCAGCACAAACATTTCACACCTTGCTCTTCGTCAGCTTTTATTTTGAAGGTGCCGTTTTTATAGTATAAATCATGTGCCGTCTTGATTTCAAAGTTCAGTTTGCCTTGTGTGATAGAGGTGTGTATTATCTTTGATATTTGATCCCACTGTACGTATTTGATTTTTTTTTGCGTATAGATCTCGGGTTTCGTTTATATCGTCTTTTTTCTTGCTCTTCAGTGTATAGGTAATACAGACAGCTTTCGGCACATAAGAAGGCTTGTTCAAGTGCAAATAAACTCAGTTGTAAGTCAGCGCTCGTCTGTGTTCTCTGTGTCTCCATTCGTCGTCGTCTAAATTGAGCTGAAGCCTATCCAATCATGTACCAACTCGCCCAAGTCAAAGTAAGTTATCTATGTATTGTTTTTTTAATAAACTTCCGGTTCCGAGTGTGGGCCTATGCCGCCGTTCTGATCTTTCGTCCTTGTTTTGAAACTTCCGGATCCCTCCTCATACGGCGTCTCTCATATTCATAACTTGATTTTGGGAAGTAAAACCCAAGATATTGTTACGTGAAAACGACACGAGGAGTGTCTATTTAAAATCTATGTTTAAACTGATGCGTATGGCGTCGGCTAAGATGGAAGCAGCACGCACAACCAACAGACCACTTCCTCGTTGTCGTCTTCTGACTGCTGATGCGTCAGCTACGTAGCATTACCCCCCCCCCCCCCCCCGGCGGTAAAAGCGCCGTCTCGGTGCACATTGATTGATTTGTGGGGTTTAACGTCCCAAAACTACCATATGATTATGAGAGACGCCGTAGTGGAGGGCTCCGGAAATTGCGACCACCTGGGGTTCTTTAACGTGCACCCAAATCTGAGCACACGGGCCTACAACATTTCCGCCTCCATCGGAAATGCAGCCGCCGCAGCCGGGATTTGAACCCGCGACCTGCGGGTCAGCAGCCGAGTACCTTAGCCACTAGACCACCGCGGCGGGGCTCTCGGTGCACATTAACTACGGTCTTCAGTAGGCAGGTGGTACGGTTTTAGTCTGCTGACGTGCACAACATCACTGGGTGTGGTTGCAGGCAGACTTGTGGTCTCAGATGCAGGAATGATCTCATAGGTGACGTCGGTTACCTGGTGGATGATACGGTAAGGACCCATGTAGCGAGACAGTAACTTCTCTGATAAGCCAACTCGACGAACTGGGCACCACAAGAGAACAAGAGAACCGGGTGAGAAGTGAACGTCAGCATGCCGGCTGTCGTAGATGGCTTTCTGGGTGGCTTGCGAAGCCGAAAGTCTAGAGCGGGCGATCTGACGTGCGTGGTCGGCACGAGCAATAGCGTCGCGTGCATATTCGGTTGACGGTGTTGTAGCGGTTGGAAGTACGGTGTCGAGTGGTAACGTCGGATCACGGCCATAAAGCAAATAAAAGGGTGAATAACCAGTGGTGTCGTGGCGCGAAGAATTGTACACGGAGGTCACGTGAGGTAGCGCCAGGTCCCAGTCATGGTGGTCGGAGGACACATACATCGCGAGCATGTCCGTTAGAGTCCGATTTAGCCATTCGGTAAGGCCATTTGTTTGGGGATAGTAGGAAGTGGTCAGCTTGTGGTGTGTCGAGGAAGAGCGCAGAAGATCGTCGATCACACGGGACAAAAATGCGCGGCCACGATCCGTGAGTAATTGGCGAGGAGCGCCATGGTGTAGGATGACGTCGTGGAGCAAAAAGTCCGCAACGTCAGTAGCGGTGCTGGTGGGGAGCGCTCGAGTGATGGCATACCTAGTCGCGTAGTCTATAGCAACGGCGACCCACTTGTTGCCCGATTTAGACTCGGGAAAAGGACCGAGAAGATCTATACCAACACGGAAGAAAGGTTCGGTTGGGATGGAGATCGGTTGAAGAAGTCCAGCCGGGGGCGCAGTAGGTCACTTCCTACGTTGGCATTTATCGCAGGAGGACACGTAACGGCGAACGGACCGGGCGAGACCGCGCCAAAAGAAGCGGCGACTCACGCGGTCGTACGTCCGAGATACACCCAGATGACCAGCAGTTGGTTCATCGTGAAGCTCGTGCAGCACGGTTGAACGCAAATTTTTCGGCACGACAAGAAGAAGCTCAGGGCCATCTGGCTGGAGGCTAAGACGGTACAGCGTGCCATTCAGGAGGACGTACATGCGAAGTGACGTGTCGTTCGGAGCAGATTCGAGACGGTCAATAAGTTGTCGCAGAGAAGCATCATGACGTTGCTCATCACGTATCTGAAGAAACTGGGACATTTACATGACGCTGAGGCTAGGCTCGATGTCTGGTTCGTCGGGCTGATCAACAGGGTAGCAGGATAAGCAATCGGCGTCCAGATGAAGACGTCCAGAAGAAGACGTCCAGACTTATAAGCAACCGAGTAGGAATACTCCTGTAGGCGTAATGCCCAACGACCAAGTCGTCCAGTAGGGTCCTTCAGAGAAGAAAGCCAACACAGCGCGTGATGATCTGTGATGACACGGAAAGGACGGCCATACAAGTAAGGACGGAATTTCGAAACCGCCCAAACAAGAGCGAGACATTCCCGTTCTGTTATAGAATAATTGCGCTCAGACTTAGAAAGCAGACGGCTTGCGTACGCGATTACACGGTCGTTGCCCCGCTGAATTTGCACCAAAACTGCACCAATTCCGTGACCACTCGCGTCTGTTCGCACTTCTGTGGGAGCATCGGGGTCGAAATGTGCAAGAATAGGAGGTGTCGTTAAAGCAGTGATTATCTAAGAGAAGGCGTCAGCTTGAGGAGGGCCCAAAGAAAATGGGACGTCTTGTTTGAGAAGGTCGGTGAGTGGCCGGGCGAGTGCCGCAAAGTTTTTCACGAACCGGCGAAAGTAGGAGCAGAGGCCCACAAAACTGCGAACATCATGGACAGAGCGTGGAACTGGGAAGTTTGTTACAGCGCGTACTTTCGCCGGGTCTGGCCGTACGCCGGCAGCGTCAACAAAATGACCCGATACGGTAATCTGACGAAGACCGAAGTGGCACTTGGATGAATTGAGCTGCAGGCCGGCCCGTCGAAATATGGATAGAATGGTCGAAAGGCGTTCAAGGTGGGTTGCAAAGGTAGGTGAGAAAATGATCACGTCGTCCAGGTAACACGAACATTTCGACCATTTAAATCCTTGTAGGAGCGTGTCCATCATTCTCTCAAAGGTCGCTGAAGCGTTGCAGAGCCCGAATGGCATGACCTTGAATTGGTAAAGACCGTCAGGGGTAACGAAGGCGGTCTTTTCTCGATCCATTTCATCTACAGCAATTTGCCAGTAGCCAGATCGGAGGTCGAGAGATGAAAAGAAGGTGGTGCTATGGAGGCAATCAAGGGCATCGTCAATGCGTGGTAGAGGGTACACGTCTTTTTTGGTAATTTTGTTGAGGTGGCGATAATCAACGCAGAAATGCCATGAGCCGTCTTTCTTTTTTACTAATACCACGGGAGATGCCCAAGGGCTCGTTGATGGTTCGATTACGTTTTTCGTAAGCATTTTGGCCACTTCTTTCTGAATCACTTCTCTCTCAGACGCTGACACGCGGTACGGCCGACGGTGAATGGGCGCAGAGTCACCAGTGTTGATTCGGTGAGTGACAATTTTAGTCTGGCCCAAGGGACGATCGTCAGCAGTGTCGAAAATGTCACTGTATGAGGCCAAAACTTGGCAGAGGGCGTCGGCCTGGTGAGGCGACAGCTCCGATCCAATCATGTTTCGAAATATAGCATCGTCTGATCTGGGTGACCGTGAGACTGCGCTTCGATCAAGAGCAGATACAGCGACAACACTGACGTCGTCCTCTGTTATGGCAGTTAGCTGGGCTAGAGACATCTGGCAGGGCAACGCTTGAGGGGTGAAACCAAAGTTATGGAGCGGAAGTAACACACAGTTATCCGCTATGGTCGCGACGGTATAGGGCACAGTAACACGGCGCGTCAGCCGAACGTCAGTAATTGGCGTAACGATATAATCACCGTCAGGAACGGGAGGGGTATATGACAAAGACACGTACGTGACGGCTTGAGGTGGCAGGCGAACGAAAGTGGTTGGGCTCAAGCGGCTGGTGGGCTTTGCAGAGTAGTCGGCAAAGATTGGTAGATCAAGGCTGAGGGTACCAGACGAACAATCAATTAAGGGCGAGTGTGCCGAAAGGAAATCAAGGCCAAGTATGAGGTCAAGAGGGCAGCGGGCTAGAACGGCAAAAAGGACCACGGCGTGACGACCAGCAATGCTGACACGAGCAGTGCACATTCCGATTACTGGTACAGTACCACCATCGGCAACACGTATTGCCTGCGTCGTAGATGGCGTCATAATCTTTTGTAAGCGGCAGCGTAGAGAAGCGCTCATAATAGACAGGTGCGCACCTGTGTCAATGAGGGCGGTCACAGGAACATGGCCGACTTGTACTTCAAGCAGGCTATGGTGCGTGGGAAGCGTCAGTAGAGGATTTTCGGCCGTCATTGGTATTGCAGCTTCACTTCTATAAGCTGCAATATCTAGTTTTCCTGCTGCGGTCCTCCAGAGAAGCTCGGCGAGGAAAAGCGCCGAGGTGGCAAAGATCGGGATTGGCGACGTAGCGGCGACGGGGAGCGAGAACTGCGGCGACCGGACGAAGGGGCGTCAGGGTAGCGGCGACCGGGCAAAGGGGCGTCAGTGGAAGGCTCGTAAGACGACGACGAATAGAAATTGAAGGGTGTGGCGACTGAACGTCGAGGGGTCGTGGGATGCATGAGCGCCGAGGTAGAGAAAGTCTGACGTGGTTTGTTTGACCAACTGCGGCGGCAATAGCGAGAAACGTGCTCAGGCTGGTGGCAGGAAAAACAAATAGGCCGGTCATCGGGTGTTCGCCATTCCGAAGGGTTACGGAAGGGCATTGTTGGAGGTGAACGGTGAGCGTGTCCTCGGGAGTAGGACGGGGCTTCAGGGCGAGCCAAGGGACATGCTGATGGAAGTCCGAGATTCGCAAACTCCTGCCTCACCACAGCTTGTATTAACGCCACTGACGGCTGTTGTTGGTCAGAGGCGAGCGTTGCGAAAACGGGTGGCTCAAGAGGAGCCGGACAGGCGGCTTCGTTTTCCCGACGAACAATGCGTGTGACGTTGTCATACGTTGGGGACTGGCGGGTGGCTTCACATGATGAGGTCGCGGCCGTGTTGGGCAGCCGGGTGAATCGCTGAGTAATACGGTGGCTCTTGACTTCTTCGAACCGCCGGCACTCTTTAATGATGGCGTCGACGGTGGCAACGTTGTTGTAAACTAGAAGATTAAATGCGTCGTCTGCTATGCCTTTCAGCACATGGGCCACTTTCTTCGACTCACTCATGTGCTCGTCAATCTGGCGGCATAGGGCGATGACGTCGTGAATGTACGCGACGTACGACTCCGTCGACATCTGTGCACGAGCCGCCAGTTGATTCCGCGCTGCGATCTGCCGCCCAACGGTGTCGCCAAAAAGGTCGCGGATCTTCTTTTTAAAGGAGTCCCAGCTCGTAATCTCCGCTTCGTGCGTCTCGAACCACACTCGCGGTGGGCCATCGAGGAAAAAAGCCCATGTTCAAGCATAAGAGTCGGGTCCCACCTATAGCTTGCGCTGACCCGTTCGTACCGGTTGATCCATTTGTCGACGTCAACGCCATCTTGACCGGAAAATACACTGGGATCAGGAGCAGGAGGTAGAACCACGTATGTAGTAGTCACGGTAGGGGCAGGTGGCGAAGACGATAGTTGTTCAACCTGTGACATGGTTGGACCTATGATGATGCGGCCGTTGCGAAGCTTCGTGATGAAGACGGGAAAGTACCCAGCACCTCCACCACAAAGATGTTACGTGAAAACGACACGAGGCGTGTCTATTTAAAATCTATATTTAAACTGATGCCTATGGCGTCGGCTAAGATGGAAGCAGCACGCACAACCAACAGACCACTTCCTCGTTGTCGTCTTCTGACTGCTGATACGTCAGCTACGTAGCAATATTATTATAAATATTATATTCGTTTAACGAAAAAGTTTGAAATGATACTTCGACCACATGTGAACACTTCGTGGACACAGCCATCTGAAGATCAAATCAAATCAAATCATTTTATTTTCCCAGAAAGAAACAGGCTCTGGAGAGGTTCACTGGCTAAAAGCTGTTTATGAACAGCTTGATGAGGCCAGTGAAACCTATACAAGGCAGGTGGAACAATGACAAAGTTGTGTATAACAATAAAGACCATAAGCTAACATTACAATACCAAATACGGTGACGTAGATTCTTACTACGTCACCACTGTGCAGCACGTACAGCAACTTACACCATGCGTACAAACAACAATCAGTGACATGGCTAGTAGAAAATGGCTTTTGTTAAAGCCCGCTCACATCTGGTAATGATTAAGTGATTCACGCACAATTAAAGTTATATTAAGAACTTGCCACAAGCACGACGAGTATTGAGGCTGCTCCGCTTCGCCAACCACAAGGTTCCATCTAACTGTGTGCAAATGCGATCCAATTGAACAAAGGAAGCTTTGTGCATGCGTAACAACCCACAAACTGGACAGTCATCGTCTGGCTGCCCGTGCGAAATAACAAAAAGGAGAATAGCACGATCGATGCCGAAACCTTGACTTCTCACATTCTCGACGTGGTGGAGGTCAACCCCGTCGTTAGGGGCAGTAATGGTTAAGATCCCGTGCAATGGAAGATATATGCGTGTTGCCCGCGAAACTGCTAGTGAGTGATGTGCCCTTGCATGCGTAATAGCGAGAGACTCGTGGCGTATGCGAATGACGGTGTTAGAGTCAATGAGTTTGTGGGGCAGTGCCAGAGAGAATGCTGCGTGGTTATTACGTAACCGAGATCGACCTTTGGTTTCTGGTTCCTAGAAACCTACGGCTCACATCGATCAGCCCAAGGACGTCGAGCTTGCTAGACCTCCTTAGATCCGCAACAGATTGATGACGCGACAATGCCTGTACCGCTAATAGTGACCGGCATACTTATTTACTGGGATGAAAAACGAGCTATGACGGTGACCGAATCTAGCTGTAGCTTATATTTACTCGACTTTAAGGAATACGGAGTCATTAGACGAAAACATTGTTTTGTATTCTATATATGCCGAAATCACAACGTCATCGTGACGAACGCCGCAGGGAACGCGTACGTAAATTTGGAGCATTTGGTGTTCTTTTCGTGTACTGACATTTCACAGTGCGCGGTCTTATAGCGCTTCGACTACACCAAAACGTGACAACCGCTACAGGTCTGAAACCAGTGAATTACTAAACAGCAGTGGATCGCCTTGATAAATGTGCCAGTGTGGCTGCTGTTCCTGATGCATTCGGGGAGGCATTTGTTTAATGACAGGAATACCGCCTTAGCAGTTGTTTACTACTCCAACATGTTCGAATGGTCACAAATGAGGCACTCCTGTAGCGAAAACATTTCTCAATGCTGCAATAAGTTTGAGAATGCTGAAGAAGTCTTCTCCGTCAAATACATGTGCACTAGTTAGAGGGATGCCAAATCAAGTAACAATTCTTGTCAGACTGAAAGACAAATGTTTGAGGATGTATAAAAAGTCTGTATTGTCAACAGCAGGGCCCTACTAAGGCAAGTGCGGGACACAAAATGAGCAACCAGCGGGATGTGACCGAGCTCGACGATGTCAAAAGTAAATAGTATATTTCTTCTTGACTATTGAAACTACTCCGTCGACTTTACTATTCAACTTCTGCGTTGTCCTCAACTTCAAGAGGGTTCAAGTTAGGTTGAGGACGACTCAGCGAGCAATAGAAAGGAAAATGATAGGTGTAACCCGAAGAGAAAAGAGGAGAGCAGAGTGTATCAGGAAACAAACGGGTGCTAAGGAATCCATAGTGAAAATCAAGAAGAAGAAACGGTCATGAGCCGAGCACGTAGCGCGAAGGAAGACAGTCTCTGATCATGAAGGACCACAGACTGGATTCCAAGAGAAGGCAAGTGAGTGAAGGCGAAACAGAAAGTTGGATGAGCAGATGAGATTAGGAAGTTTGCGGGTATTCCCCGCAACAAGCACAGGACCGAGTTGACTGGCGATATACGGGAGACGTCTTTCTGCAGTAAGCGTGGTCAGGCTGACAATAATGATGATTCAAATTAAGAACGATCAAAAAAGGACATTCCGTGCATTACAAGTGGCAATAAAGGGCTGCTTGTGCACGACTGATTGATTCATCGAAAAACAAATCATAGCAACTTCACAGTTGTGGTGTCAAGGCTTAAGAAAGAACCCTGC
Source organism: Rhipicephalus microplus (assembly GCF_043290135.1). NCBI lineage: Eukaryota > Metazoa > Arthropoda > Arachnida > Ixodida > Ixodidae > Rhipicephalus > Rhipicephalus microplus. Next base: position 52,619,315 of record NC_134708.1, read on the forward strand.
TTCGTGACAGTCTTTGTTCCTCTATGTTATCTTTATCTTTCTTTTCTTCCTTTCTCCTTCTCTGTGTTTCTTGTGTCTACTTTTTGTATAGATTTCTTTCTATTGCTGTCGTTCCCCCTCTATTCTTTCTTTTTTCTGTTCTTTTAATCTTATTTCTCTTAGCATCACATCCTTTCTTTTTTCTCTCTCTCTCTCTTTCTTCCTGTCGTGTTCTCTGTATTTTTTCAATTTGTATTTCATTTTTCATTTTTTCTATCTCAGTAGCTTTCTGTATATTATATTATTCTCGGCATCTCGAACTTCCAAGGTATTTATTTCTTGCCTGTATTTATTATTCTCTGCTCTCTCTATCACTTCTTTGTCTCTCTCTGAATATGCTAACAAACGTTACGTAAGACCGTCAATTCACCACACTGTACACTTAACATTGACATCTCAACTCTCACGTCAGTGCCGACGTCGCGTCACACCGTCAGTTACCTTTTAAATGCCTGTGCAGCAAACGTTCTTTGTAAGACCACGATGTGTGCATAACTACTACGCCTAAAGAAACACGCCAATGCAATTCGCAACGCTTGACTCAATATCAAAGAAAATGCCTCGTAGACAAGCACTCGCCCGGTGATTCGAATTAAAGTAGTGACCGCAAGGCGTGGAATCTGTCGTATTGTTAGGGACGAAGCTCGTTAGCGTCTAGGGCGATCCCTCGTCATTCCGACGTACCCAGTATCATCTCCCTTTTAATACGTATTATGGCGTTGTGTGTATATGTCCTTGGGAATAATGTCGTTATATGACGTTAGTGGTTTTCGTATAGTTGACGATTTCGTATGATTGACGGACTTGCGTACAGACAGACAGACAGACAGACAGACAGACAGACAGACAGACAGACAGACAGACAGACAGACAGACAGACAGACAGACAGACAGACAGACAGACAGACAGACAGACAGACAGACAGACAGACGTATGTACAGAGAGACAGACAGACAGACGTATGTACAGAGAGACAGACAGATGGACGTACGGATGCACGGATGAACGGATGGATGCTTCACCCACTACGTTGATATGCTGTGAATGTTTTCAAATGCAAAGCATTTTTGAGCGAACTTCAGTGACTTTGAGCATATCTATCTATCTATCTATCTATCTATCTATCTATCTATCTATCTATCTATCTATCTATCTATCTATCTATCTATCTATCTATCTATCTATCTATCTATCTATCTTTCTATCTATCTCCTGGCCGTTTCGATAATAGTATCGATACGAAAGCTGGTATGGCCTAACATACCTGTATGACAAGCATAACCAACTAGCCATAACATGAAAATCATCACTCGCATGTCATAAATGTCATAATTTTTATTTCACGGTCTTGCTCCACTTGCGGTGGTTTCGTTCACATGACATATTCCAAAACTTCTATGGTATGACATGACTGCATGGCAAACAAAAGTTACAAACCGTTAACGTGGAAATCATGACGTGCATGTCATGTAAGTCATTCATGTTATGTACACGCCACGCTCATGGTGCGCTCACGTTCGTTTCACTTGCTTCACACATACCAAATTCGGTATTACGGGACGCGAATGGATGACAAAGGTAAATGACTGGTACAAACATGATAATCATAAGATGCGTGTCATGTAAGAACATCACTACATGCTGCGCTCATGATGCACTCACGGACGTTTCGCCAGCTCCACATAAGCCAAGTTTGGTATTACGTGACGCGAGCAGACGATAAATAACAGGGCCAAACTATGGCAATCATAACATCCGTGTCATGTGAAAGATGGCTACATGATATGCTCATAGAGTTTTCGAAACTGTTTCGCTAGCTACAGATATATCAAATTCGGTATCATGTGACGTGAATAGACGACAAAAGTAAATGACACGGCCAAACATGGTAATCATAATATGCGGGTCATGTATAACATGACTACTTGCTACGCTCCTAGCGTGCTCGCGGCCGTTTCGCTTGCTCCACATATATCAAATTCGGCATCGCGTGACGTGAATAGACGACGAAGGTAAACGACATGTTAATAATGCCAAATATGACATGCGTTTAATTTTAATTATGACTACATGCTATGTTCATAGCGCGCTCGCGGCCGTTTCGCTAGCTCTACATATACTAGATTTGGTATTACGTGACGTGAATGGACGTCCAAGATAAATGACATCTCCAAACATGATAATTATGACATGCACGTCATGTAAGAACATGACAACATACCATGCTCATGATGCGCTCGCGGAACGTTTCGCTAGCTTCACATATGCCAAATTCGGTATTACGTGACGTTAATGGACGAAAAGGTAAATGATATCTCTTAACATGATAATAATCACATTCGTGTCATGTAAAGCATAATGAGTACATGCTAAGCTCATAGCACGCTCGCGGCGATTTCGCTAGCTCCGCAATATACCAAATTGGGTACTACATGACGCAAACGGATGAGGCAGCATGAGACACGTTCAAACATGATAAATATGACATGCGTGTCATGTAAGAACATGACTACACGCTACGCTCATAGCGTGCTCGCGGGCATTCCGCTAGCTCCACATGTACGAAATTTGGCATTACGTGACGTGCATGGACGACGAAGGTAAATTACACGTAGAAACATTATAATCATGATATGCGTGTCATGTAAAACATGACATGATACGCTCAGAGCGTGCTGATGGCTGTTTCGCTAGGTCCACATGCACAAAGCTTAGTATCACGTAATTGACAACGAATGTAAATGCCACGTCCAAAGATGTTAATTATGACATGTAAATCATGTGCGGCATGATTCACGTCCGCATCGTAACGTTGTGCTGATTTTAAATAGACATAAGAACATTCGTCATGCGTGCTTCGAGTATCATTGATTCACACTGTACGTGGGATCTGCCAACGTTTTTCTTAGTCAACGCCTTTATCCCCCCTCCCCCTTCATTTGAAAGCTTTCTGCACAACACGTGATTCTTGAGTGAGTGAGTGAGAAGAACTTTATTATGGTCCAGTGCAGGCGCTGAGGTTGCCACGCGTCACCCGGCTACTCCCACGTGGGGACCGGCAGGTCTAGCCTGACGGCCCTGTCGCGGGCACACTGGACGGCCAGGATTCGGTCCTGAAGTTCTGGGCTGTGCAGAAGCGCATCCTACTCGGGTTTGCTATAAGTCGATCCAAGCGATCCGCACTCCCAGAGCATGTGTGCTAACGTAGCGGTCTGCCCGCAAGCGGCATCGAGGAATTTGTGAGGATAAATTTCATTTAGGTATGCTAACGACGGGTACGAATGGGTTTGAAGTAAGCGCAACGAGACGGCCTGTGCTCTATTGAGTTTTGAACGTAGCATTGGGAATGCCCGCCTCGCCATGTAGTAATACTTGGTAATCTCGTTGTGTGTAGTAGGTGTGTCTTTATGTCCCACGTCGTCGGCACTGGAGCCGTCGCCCAGGTCGAGAGCAGCGCGGTCAGTGAGTGCGCGCGCTGCTGTGTGGGCCGACTCGTTCGAGTTCAGTTCAACGCCGTTTACGGAGCCGACATGCGCGGGGAACCAATGTATGGTGTCATGGACAATCGTATCGCTGGTGGAGCTGTTCAAGATCCTGGCTGCCTGTGTTGATATGCGGCCCTTTTGAAAGGCTCTGACTGCGGCTTTGGAGTCGCTGTACACCTCTTCCCACCGATCATTTAGCAGAGCAAGAGCGATGGCCACTTGTTCGGCCACTTGGGGATTCGTTGTGCGCACCACGGCGCAGTTCGTAGTCGAGCCCGTCTGGTCCACGACCACCGCTGCGAACTTTTTGCCGTCTCAATATGCTGCAGCGTCAACGAAACTTGCATTTACGCCACCTTTTCCCAGTTGCTTCAGTAGAGCCGTCGCCCTTGTCTGACGACGTCCCTCATTGTGTACAGGGTGAGTGTTGCGGGGTATTGGGGCAACAATGACGTTTTCCTGTATATGCTTTGATATACGCACGTTATTTGTTTCCAGCTCCATTAGGTTAAAACCTAGCTCGCCAAGTATGCGCCGACCAGCCGTCGTAGTGAACAAGTGAGCCAGCTGCGAGCGTTGCTGCGCTTCCGTAATCTCGGGAGCAGAGTTGTGCACACCGAGCGCTAGCAAGTTCTCGGTGTGTGTGCGTACGGGAAGCCCCAGTGCTTTCTTGACGGTCTTTCTGGTAATCACGTCGAGCTTGTCCCACTCCGACCTAAGCCAGCTGTGCATGGCAACGGTGTAGGCAAAGTGGCAGAGCACAAGCGCATTGATGAGCCTTAACAAATTGTCTTCCTTAAGGGCTCTATGTCTCCCGGAGACTCTTTTGACGAGTCGAAAAGCGTTGTCATTCTTGGCGACAATCTTCCGCAGAGCAGTGCCGTTGCCACTCTTCGCTTCAATACACATGCCGAGGATCCGGATGGTGTCTACCCTCGGGATTTCCTCGCCGTCACTCGTGTAAATGTGTATATCGCTTTCTTCGACGGGTTTCCATCCCTTAGGTCGGCCACCTCGTTCTTTTCTATAGAACAGGAGCTCCGACTTGCGGGTGAGCATCTGAGTCCCGTTTGGCGCAAGCACGATTCCACCTCGGTGACTGCTTCTTGAAGGGCATCTTGCACCCGGCCTTTGCTGCCGCCAACGCACCAGATTGTGATGTCGTCGGCGTAGATGGTATGCTTGATGCCGTGCACGCTAGCAAGTCTTTTCGACAGTCCGATCATGCAGAGATTGAACAGCACCGGAGAAATCACAGACCCCTGGGGCGTGCCTCGATCTCCGAGTGGTACGTCGTCAGAGAAGAAGTTCCCGATGCGCAGCCTCGTTTTTCTTCCAGACAATAAGGACTTGATGTAGTTGTACAGCCTGGGCCCAAGCTCGAGTTTCGCCACAGTCTCCAAGATGAATTCGTGCTTGATGTTGTCAAAGGCTTTTTCTAGGTCTAGGCCAAGAAGAGCCTTTGTATCTCTAGAGTATCCATCAAGGACTTGGTGCTTAATGAGCAGCATTGCATCCTGCGTTGAAAGGCCGGTACGAAACCCAATCATATTGTGCTTATAAATGTCATTTCACTCCAGGTAGTCGTTAAGTCTGTTGAGAATTGTGTGCTCTGCCACCTTGCCCACGCACGACGTGAGGGAAATGGGGCTAAGATTTTCAACGCTAAGAGACTTTCCCGGCTTGGGAATCAGTACGGTGTCTGCTAGCTTCCATTCCTCAGGAACCCTTCCAGTTTTCCATGCTTCATTGATGAAACCCGTTAGACGTTCTATGGATGCGTCGTCGAGGTTTCTGAGGGCTCTGTTCGTGATCCCGTCTGGCCCTGGTGCCGACTTGCGATTGAGCATTTGTATCACTCTCCTTATTTCAGCCTCTGAAAAGTCTTCGTCTAGTTCAGGTAGAGGAGGACCACCATACTCCGGGAACACGCCATCTTCGTCCTCTCGTTTGACCGGCAGGTACTTGGAAACTAATCGGGTAACGAGTTCGTCAACCTTCTGTTCTTTGGTGGCTTCGTGAAGGGCACGGGCTAAAGTGTGTCTCTGGTTGGCTCTAGTGCTGTGCTCGTCCAGTAGGTGCTTCAGAAGGTGCCAGGACTATCCATTTCTGATGACCGTCGACGGACTCGCACGGCTCGTCCCACTGCTGTTTGCGCAGTGTGTCGCAATGTTGTTCGATTTCTTTGTTCAACTTTGATATTCTTTGCCACAGCCTACGGTTGTGCCTCTCTTTTTCCATCGAGAAAATAGAGCTGTCTTGGCTTCAAGCAGGTGGGCAAGCCTACTGTCTATCTTCTCCACATTTAAATCTGTCTTTATCTTCTTGGTGGCAGCGGTGGTATCTCTGCGGATGCCCTCGCACAATTCCTCGAAATTATCAGGAGCACTGGCCCTTGTACCGCGAATGCTGCGAAAAAGATCCCAGTCAACCACCGTGAACTCTCGTACACTGCTACGGTCCACTATAATAGAAGTTTGCAGAACGTAGTTGTCGCTGCCAAAATCCATGGTGGTGTTGGCCCATGTAGTCTTTTCGACATTCTTGATGAAAGCGAGGTCTGGCGTCGTGTCTCTGGTCGCAGAGTTGCCTATCCGCGTAGGAAAAGCCTTATCAGTGATTAAGGTAAGGTCTAGTTCGGTGGCGTCCTGCCAGAGGTCGCGACCTTTTCTCGTCTTATACACGTATCCCCATAAGCCATGTGGGGCATTGAAGTCACCGACTATGACAAGGGGCCGAGGACCGGCTAATTCAACTGCCCTCTCGAGCAACGTCTTGAAATGCTGGCGCCTGTGCGTGGGGTTACTGTAGACATTCAAAACAAAAACACTGTTTTTCCGCTGATTGCGCCTTGGTGTGTGAAGTAGGATCTCTACCATTACATATTCGATATTGCATCTGGCCATCTGCAAGTTGTGGGCGACGTGCGTCAGCTTTTTATTTATAAGTGTGCAGATACCTCGTCCTCCTGACTGGCCAGTGAGCCCGGTAACCAGAAAGGGACGCTGCACAGGCTAAGGTCTCTTGAAGTGCTATAATTTGAGGTTTCTTCGCTATTGTTCTAAAGTACTGCTGCAGGAGTGCTCTTTTACCAGCGTACCCCCTGCAGTTCCATTGCCAAATACAGACAGTGTCTTTATCGTTATTCATTATGAATTCTACTTTGTCACCGCCCTGGGGGGTCAGTGTGGCTCGAAAAATCTTTTCATCTTCATAATTAGCTCCTCGGCTATCAACGTGTACTGAAATGGCCATTTCCACGTTGCCAGGCGACGCACCCTGTGGCGCAGATTTAGGCAGTTTGGCGTGAATTTCTGCAATGATGCGCTCGTTTATTGCCCTAAGCCCCTCTACTGGGTCACTGAGTGCAGCCTGCATCTGCCTAACACTCTCCGTGAGGCTAGCTACACTCCCTGCCACCATCTTAATGTTCTCTGTAATTCTAACCAGCGTTTGCTTAATCTCCTCGATTTGAGATTCCGTGTTCTTAAGCTTGCTTACTACCGCTCTGCGTTTGGTTGCCATAAGCCCATCACCAATAAGAGCCGGAACCGGAAAATCGGTGGTTTCGCCTTCAGTTTCGCTGTGAATCATGCTCATCATTTTTTTAACCTCCGCCATTTCATTTGCCATTTTAGTAAGCGTATCCTTAAGCTCGGCGTTTTCTTTTTTCAATCGTAGTATCTCCGCGTCTGTAGCATGCTCTGGGGACGGGTCGCATTGCATGGGTTGCTCGCCGTCATTACTACGAACCCTGTCGGCCCAGGTTAGGTTTGACTTGCCCGTGCTCTTGTCCTCGGTGGCGTGGACTGCCCCGAACAGCTGGAGTCCCCGTGCGTGCCCGCAGTCTGTCCTGGGCGGGGGGTCCGGTCTGGTGCTCGGTGCGTCAGTCTTTCCCTGGCCAGGTCCGAGACCAGATCCGGAACGGCCACCGGAGCTGGGACGTTGTCTGGTGCCACCCCTGGATTGAGACCGTGTCCTGGACATGGAGCGGGCCCCGAATCTCGAACGGGATCCGAGACGCAATCTGGACGTGGAACGACTCCTGCAGCTGCCTCTGGTCCTGGATCTCCCTCGTGATTTGAGTCGGCCTCCAGGAGTCGGTGGTCCGGGCTGGCTCTGCTGATGACAGTCGTTGAGCTCGAGGAAGCCATCGACATTGATGGCTGGAGACCTCTCCCGAAGGGCGCGGGCCCTAAGGCCTCGCCTGCGCCTGACAACATAGGGTATCCGATATCGGTGCTGGCATTCCCTGGATGCGGTGAGGTGCTTTGCGTCACACAAACTGCATATTGGTCCACAAACATGATCCTCTTCTTGCTGTATAGCTTGTCTGCAAGCCTTGCAGACTGAAGCGTTGGGCATCGGGCAGACGTCAGAGCGGTATCCTAGTCGGCCGCAGGCATAGCAAACATCAACTTGCTTCCTGTATGAAGTGCACTTGATGAGGGTGCCGCCATAGGAAACATAGGAAACATAATTGGGAACCTTGTACCCGTCGAACAGCACTATGATCACGCCAGTATTCTTGATTCTTTTTTGCTCCGAGGGCCAGTGGATTTCTCGCGTTGACAATCTTCCGGCCGATGGCTCCTGGATCATCACTAAGAGGGATCCCATGGATGACTCCCTTGCGGGTGGCATGCGGAGCAGCAACATATGCACTGACTCCTTGGCGCTGTCCTACCCCCGTAATAGCTTCAACGCTAACGTAGCGCTTAACATTCTCTTGGCTCGAAGTACTGACGACCATAATATTTTGCAGGTGATTAGGGCACATTGTGTCCGTGTTTCTCTCTTCCGGACCGAGCCCCGCCGCACTCCATATGGCCTCTGCCACGACAGACGCGCCAGACTTGCTAATACACAGACCACCTCTCGGCCTCACGACGACCTTAGTTTGTTCTCATGGCAGCGGTGGCATCTTGCTTCCCCTTATAAGGTTTTTCTTTACATCTCTGAAGCTTTGACGGCCGGGCGTAGGTTCTTGAGCATTCGTCTTAGACGCCGGCGTTCCGGCGCCAGCAGCTCTTCTGGTTTTCCTCACTTCCGATCGTCTTTTAGTAACCGTAATCCACCCGGAATTCTCGTTACCCTCTTCAGCGTCCCCCGGGGTCTTCGATGATTCATCTTCCATCTCTTAATGTGGCGAGAACAAGTCCTTTTATGTTTGAAACGCAGTGCCTGTGCACCACGCAAACAATGGCGCGGCCGGGCCGAATGGCGGCGTCTGTAGCTGCACTCTCAGCGTCGTCGTCACGAAAGTCACTTATTAATGTACAAATAATGGAACTGCAGTAAGAGGCCTGGGGTGCGGCCTCACCGGCAAAACACCGCCGAGAACGCACTCCCTCACCAGAGAAGGAATGGCCACCCTGGTGCAGTATCTGGCCACTACCTCCCACATGCTAACGTCAAATAACTCACGGCCCTCAGTCCCCAGCAGCTGCGAAGCAACTGACCACGGCGGCGGTCAGATCTGCAACGCAGCAGAGGGTGCTAAGAATCTCTGGATCCGGACAGGCCGCCATTGGAACCTGAGCTTGGCAACGTTTAACGCTAGAACCTTATCTAGTGAGGGAAGTCTAGCTGTACTATTCGAGGAGCTAGAGGGTGTTAAATGGGATATAATAGGGCTCAGTGAGGTTAGGAGGACAGATGAGGCCTATACGGTGCTACAGAATGGGCACGTCCTTTGCTATCGGAGCTTGGCAGACAAAAGAGAACTGGGAGTGGGGTTCCTAGTTCACAGAAACATAGCTGGCAACATAGAGAAATACTATAGCATTAATGAAAGGGTCGTAGGTATCGTAATTAAACTGAATAAAAGATACAAAATGAAGGTAGTACAGGCTTACGCGCCTACATCCAGCCATGATGACGCTTCAGTTGAAAGCTTCTATGAAGACGTAGAATCGGCAATGAGTAAAGTAAAAACACGGTATACTATAGTGATGGGCGACTTTAATGCAAAGGTAGGGAAAAAGCAGGCTGGAGACCAGGCAGTAGGAGATTATGGCATCGGTACTAGAAACGCCAGAGGAGAGCTACTAGTAGAACTCGCAGAACGCAATAATTTACGGATATTGAATACCTTCTACCGAAAACGAGAAAACCGCAAGTGGACATGGAGGAGCCTAAATGGCGAAAATAAGAACGAAATAGACTTTATAATGAGTGCACACCCTGGAATCGTGCAGGATGTGGAAGTGATTGGCAAGGTACGATGCAGTGACCATAGAATGGTACGGTCTCGAATTCGCCTAGACTTGAAGAAGGAACGACAGAAACTGATACGCAAGAAGCCAATCAATCAGCTAGCACGGAGAGGGAAAGTACAGGAATTCAGAGTGTCGCTGCAGAACAGGTACTCGGCTCTTAGTGAGGAAACCAACCTTAGCGTAGATACAATGAATGATAATCTGACGAGTGTCATTACGGAGTGTGCAGTGGAAGTTGGAGGCAGGGTAGTAGGACAGGACACTGGCAAGCTTTCCCAGGAAACGAAGACCCTAATTAGGAAGCGTCAAATCATGAAAGTGTCAAGTACAACAGACAAAATAGAACTGGCAGAGCTTTCGAAGTTGATTAATAGGCGTAAAGTATGCCATGTAAGAAGGTATAACATGGAGAGAATTGAACACGCTCTGAAAAACGGAGGAAGTGTCAAAGCATTGAAGAGGAAACTTGGGATAGGCAAAAGTCGGATGTATGCACTAAGGGACAAAGAAGGCAAAATAACTACCAATATGGATAGGATGGTTAAAATAGCGGAGGAGTTTTACAGAGATCTGTACAATAGCCGAGACAACCACGACCTTAATACTATAAGAACTAGCAGTAACCCAGATTACACCCCACCAGTAATGATAGAAGAAGTCAGAAAAGCTTTGGAAAGCATGCAAAGAGGCAAAGCTGCTGGTGAGGATCAGGTAACATCAGATCTTCTGAAAGATGGAGGACAGATTGTGTTAGAAAAACTAGCCACCCTGTTTACGAGGTGTCTCCTGATGGGAAGAGTACCAGAGTCTTGGAAGAACGCTAACATCATCTTAATACATAAGAAAGGAGATGACAAAGACTTGAAGAATTACAGGCCGATCAGCTTGCTCTCTGTAGTATATAAGCTATTTACAAAGGTAATTGCTAACAGAGTAAAGAAAACATTAGAATTCAATCAAACAAAGAAACAAGCAGGATTTCGAACAGGCTACTTAACAATTGACCACATTCATACTATCAATCAGGTAATAGAGAAATGCTTAGAGTATAATCAACCACTATACATAGCCTTCATAGATTACGAGAAGGCGTTTGATTCAGTAGAAATATCAGCCGTCATGCAAACACTGTGGAATCAGGGCGTAGATGAAGTATATATCAACATTCTGGAAGAAATCTACAGGGGATCAACTGCTACCATAGTGCTTCATAAAGAAAGCAACAGAATACCAATCATGAAGGGTGTAAGGCAGGGGGACACAATTTCCCCAATGCTATTTACCGCGTGCTTACAGGAGGTTTTCAGAAGCCTAGAATGGGAACAGTTAGGGATAAGAGTCAATGGAGAATACCTTAGTAACCTGCGCTTCGCCGATGACATTGCATTGCTGAGTAACTCAGGGGACGAATTGCAACTCATGATTACGGAGTTAGACAAGGAGAGCAGAAAGGTGGGTCTTAAAATTAATCTGCAGAAAACGAAAGTAATGTACAACAACCTCGGCAAGGAGCAGCGCTTCGAGATAGGTAATAGTGCACTTGAAGTTGTAAAAGACTATGTCTACTTAGGGCAGGTAATAACCGCAGAGCTGAACCACGAGATTGAAGTAACTAGAAGAATAAGAATGGGGTGGAGCACATTCGGCAAGCATTCTCAAATTATGACAGGCAGATTGCCACTATCCCTCAAGAGGAAGGTATATAACAGCTGTATCTTGCCGGTACTTAGCTACGGAGCAGAAACCTGGAGACTTACAAAGAGGGTTCAGCTTAAATTGAGGACGACGCAGCGAGCAATGGAAAGAAAAATTGTAGGTGTAACCTTAAGAGACAAGAAGAGAGCAGAGTGGATTAGGGAACAAACGGGGGTTAAGGATATCATAGCTGAAATCAAGAAGAAGAAATGGACATGGGCAGGGCATGTAGCGCGTAGACAGGATAACCACTGGTCATTAAGGGTAACTGACTGGATTCCCAGAGAAGGGAAGCGGGTTAGGGGGAGACAGAAGATTAGGTGGGCAGATGAGATTAAGAAGTTTGTGGGTATAAATTGGCAGCAGCAAGCACAGGACCGGGTTAACTGGCGGAACATGGGAGAGGCCTTTGTCCTGCAGCGGACGTAGTCAGGCTGATGATGATGATGATGATGATGATGAATCTACCCACCGGTGTGATTCTTGTGTCCACAGCGTCCTGGTGATCTTAGAAGTCTGTTGCGACCCAATTTCGTGTGAATACGGCCTCACATAACACCAAGAAGCGAAGAAATCACTGGAGCTGATCGCAACGCGTCCGACCTGCACGGCGCCATCGTCACGCCCCCCAACACGTGATTCTTCCCCTGCCTGCGAGATCGGTGGCACACCACATTGCCTGCCTGCGCGATCTTTGGTCAAAGCTATGGTAACGTGGTAACGTTATGATCCGACGCTACGTGACAAGCCATCATGATTATGTCATAATGAAGGCTTGAATTTCGGCGCTATGTGTTATCGTAATGAGGACGTCATCTCGTTTTGATTATTTTTTGCAACACTCGTGCTAATGCAGCCGACGGGGAACGTCAGTCAATTTTCGCGTCTGCTATGGTACCGAAAGCTTTCTCTTTGATAACCTTTACGCGACTTAGAGAACTCAATACTCCACTACAGGAAAGCTCTATGTGTGTTGATAAATATGTATTTGTTCTGAAAGAAACGTTTAAAGATTTTGAGTACTTCGACTCAACTATGGGAAAGCCATAAGATGTCCCGGTGAGTACGTACACCAATGAAGTAAAGCAGCGTGTGGTTCGTGAAATATTGAATTTATATGTATGCAGAAAACGTGTTTAAGAATTAAGAGTACGTAATATTCTACCATAAGAAAGCATGAAGCCGTTCCATTCACCAACGGCGTACTGTGTTTAGAAAAGGTTGTTAACAATTTAGAGTACTTGCTACTCTACTATGGAAGAGCAAGAAGCCGTCCAGTGGGCCTCACAATGACAGTCTACTTATGTGTTTAGAAAACTTGGATAATGATTTAAAGTACTAGGTACTCTACAATGGGAGAGCCTAAAGCCATCTCGTGGGCCTCAAATTTGATGAGGCTCTGTTGACAAAAGTATGGGTGTTAAAAAAAGTGCGTAACGATTCAGAGTATAGGTACTCTACTATAGAAGAGCATAAGTCCAGTTGATCGAGAAGCTGCCGAAGACTTTGTTTAAGAGAATTTTATTTCTGAAAAAAATTATACATACACAGAAGACATTTATGCGTTATATTTTTCGTTCTCACGACATGCTAATATATGTTAATATACATTCAAATGCACAACAGTAATTGTTTGTAGAAATTACAACGTGCGTAAACAAAACTACGCTCAGGGGTACGTACAATTCCCGAAGACTTTAGTGTGCTTAGAAAAATTCTTTAACGATTTAGAGTACATTGTATGTTTAGAAAAAGTTGTTAACGATTTAGAGTACGATGTACTCTACTATAGGAGAGCAGAAAGCCGTCCCGTGTAGTACAGAAAGCAAAAAGTACATTGAGTGTGTGTGTTAAGAAAAAGTGGGTAACGATTCAGAGTACTAGGTACACTACTATCGGACAGCACAAAGCCGTCCCGTTAGACGTGACGAGATTGTAAAGCCGCAAACTAAAATTGCTTTCTATTCGTGAGCGAGGACATGAATTCTCAATTATAATCATGTATCTCTTTAGCCACAACAGTGGCGCTACTTTCTTGCGCAATTTATTTGAGAAAACAATGCACAACGGCAAGGAATCCGTGTTTTCAAACTATCCCGGCGTTAACATTGTAAACAAGCAACAAACTTTATTGCAAAAACTTGAAAGCTGCAGACCAATGCCTTGTTTAGGTCTGAACATAACCCCTCCTCATCCAAGCGCTTCTGGTAAATCTTATGAGTGGTTCTTGAAAGAAAGTAAACGGGAGCAAAATTCTGTTTACCCATTTGTGGTGGTGGCATGACTAATGTCCTTGTTTGGGGACTCGCTCAGTGGATTTCGTGCTGAACAGTTGCGTTGTCCGCTAACTCTTGGCGCCAGCGTATTTATCACCGATAAACCCACCGTCCATGATCTCCTGGTACCGCCTAGCTCTCGCCGATCGATGTCTCGCCCTCGGACTCCTTCGACCGTGTCTCCCATCTTTCCTTTCTCTTCTCTCATGTTTCTTTCTGTCGTGCGCTGAGTGCTTAAGAGCCCTGCAAAGCTTGATAACATCGGCGCTGACTGCATAACTCGTAGTGGCGCTTGCCAAAACTATTGAGAGTGAAAATGACGCCGGAAGGTTGCCGCCATAACAATGAATAAATGTAACATTAAATGTAGTCACAGCATTAAATCAAAATAGGAATTACTATTGAATTTCTTTTTTTCTTTAGAATGATTTTTCACTCAGAGCGGAAGAGTATAAAGCTCTTCGACTTTTCCAGCTCGAAAACTGCAAAGCTGGTCGAAGAATGTTCTGATCGCCACGGTACTCGAGGAAACGCTCCGTGGACAGTCTGGGTGCCATTTATTGAAGAAACTAAAAAAAATGTAAGAGTGTTGATATTTAGACACAATCGCAAAAATAAAGATAGATAAGGCTATAAAACATTATAAAAGTGCAACAGTGGATATAGCGCGAGAACAGAAGGACGACAAAGGGACGAGAAGAAGACGTTGTTTTGTTCTCGCGCTATATCTACCGTCATGTCATACCAACTAGCCCAAACCAGCGTACTTCTAAATTTTATAAGTGTTCGCGAGCTGGCTTGTTTAGCACGTGTCGTCCCCTCTTTAAGCACTACATAATTCTTTTTACCATCGCAACGGCATCTTCAATAAGTTGGACATAACGGGCAATATGTAATGCGAGCTTCCTGTACGGCAGGGTTTCAGTTTCATTTCATTGGGCAGCCTTTGGACGTTACGGGGTGAGGGAAACATGGTCAGGTGAGCACGCGAAATTTGAGTTGAGGGTAAGCATCCATTTCATTATATTTTGATATTTCTACGCTGAATAGTTTTGCGCTGCGTGCACCTCTCTATCACTGCCATTCTTGCGGCACTTATCTCTTTTAAGCCTTCAGGGTACGCAGCCAGCTAGAAAAAACATGTAAAACTATGAGGTGGTGAAAAGTGTTAGGGGGCCCCTTTAAGGTCGAGTTTTGTCCGTTGTCGCGTCGTAGCCAGTCGCTAATACTCGAGCGCCCACTAGATGGCTCTGCGGCGCTCGCTCCACTAAAACCTTTGAACCTTCGTGAAGTAGCGACGCACGAAGCACACCTTCTCTCTTGCTCCTTCCTCTGATCTCTCTGAGGCTGGCGCCACATTGGTATTCGTCAGTGCCGTGGCATGGCGCTACGTTCACAGCGTTCGTTTACTTACAGTCGCTCGCGACTACCATCTTTGATGTCGAAGTGCGGACTCACTGGTTTACAGCGCATCTCTTTTGACGGATGCAATCTTGTCCTTGAGTGCGTGTTTTGCTTTGAAATACTGGAAACTCATTAATGACGTCGCTGTTGATTGCCGTAGGCGACTGTAGCGCCTTCTGATGCCGGAACAAGTATTGTGACGGCCGAAAGCTCTTCACGACACCGCCCGTTAAGCGCAACGAGTTGCGACAAAAGACGTGGTTGCATAGAGTAGAAATTCAGAACTTTAGCCCGACATTTACGACTCGACTTTGCGAAGTAATTCGCGACTCTCTCGCTATGAGCATTCTTCGATATTCACTCAATTCAATGCCCACTCAAATGCCGTGGACATGTCGCACCTAATTGTGCTGTACGCTGTCATCACTCCCTCAGGTTTCATTATCGCATCTGCGTGGTCTGTTTTTTTTTTTGTGTGTGTGTGGGAACAATACATGGTTACGTTTTCTGCTTGACGTTATGCACCGACTGGTTATAGTTCGCGGTACTGGTTTATGCGCTTAGCATGCACGCGGAAGAAGGATTAAAAATGTGATATCCAAAGTTGAGACATACCACCCATCACTGAAGTACACCAAACGGAACGAATACTGGGGAGCACCACGTAGACCTGAGCCGCTTCGCACGGCCATCAGGGTTGGCTTAAGGTGACAAGTGTAATTCTTGAGCCACAATGTTAACCGAGCGCCACCCCATATAACTTAAATCGAGTGACATAAAGTAACATAAAATGTCGACGATATAGCTTGATCTTTTGATTCACACTGTCTACGTTGAAGTTGCCGACTAGTATAATGGGTTTGTGATTGTGAGTGTTTTATATGCCCGTGAAGAAAGCGACATTTTGATTTTTGGAGCATATTCTGGACCAGCAAAATTGGTGCTTTGGAAGAGTCTTGGTTGTTTTCGGAGAAGGAAATATGCTAGACTGAGGTAGCAATTGGTGCTTCTTGAGCAGATTGCAAAATACTCTAAACGAATCCTATAGTTTAATAAATCGTTTGACCTATTATACATATAATTATGTATTATAAACGACATTGCACATACAATTATCCCTGCAACTTGTGAGATACCTAATTAGGCAGACAACTGGTCTTTGAACACCGAAAGATATATTCATATTCTCGAAAGTAGCCAGCACTGAAATTTTTAAAAATCAATCAACTTAAGTGAACCAACACGCATAATGCTTGTTCTCGTGACATAAGCAAAGACAAAACTTATTAAAGTGCAGATTTATAAATCGTATATTAGGCTCCTCTCAGCAGCGGCTATTATGACTAAGATGTCTGACATGCGTTTCACCAAGATAGTCTGCTTGTAAGGTACAAATATACAACTACTATATCGTATATATTGAAAATGCTATCATGTTTAGCATTGTTGATATTCTAGTATACAGTAACTAAACAAGCTGTACACTAGATCATAGTATAAAGCTTGTCCTTCTTTTCATTTAAGCTCGCTGGATGGTCACATGGTTTAAATGTATTGCTATTATTTTCCCAATGACCTTTCGGAGAATGTTCGGAGCAGTAATTACTAATAGATATTGCAATTTGGAGCAGCATGGAGCAGCATTCCTCGTTTGGAGCAATTGGAGCAGCACTTACATCAGTCAACTATGTCGTACGTCCATTGTAATCCCAGCAAAGCGACGCGAGCACTGCTAAGTTTTCTAAAGGCGACCGGACTACGCGACCGCTTATAAGCGTGCAATGGACATGGTCACATCTACACAGACGTTGCCCTTGACTTCTCTCTCTCTTCTCCTTTAATCTCCTCAACCCTTCCCCCAGTGCAGGGTAGCAAACCGGACATGCGTCTGGTTGACCTCCCTGCCTTTCATTTCTTCCTTTCCTCCTCCTCCTCCTCCTTTTTCTTCACATACGCACGTTTCCACTATAGAGTAATGATTGCCTAACCACCGTGTTGGCGGACAGTTAGCTTCGACGAGAAAGCTACATCCAAAGATTCCTAATGTGCACGTTGAAGTCGCCGACTGGTATAAAGGGTTTGTGCTTTTAGGTGTTTCATATCGTCCTCCCACAAATATGATTGATAATATATTCATAAACATTTTTTTCTGTCTCACATCTATACGAATCTCTCTATGACGAATGCAAACGATGGCGAGTCTAGGCCATAAAGAGCTTCTCCTTGAAGAAAGTTTAAAAATAATTGTGAAGTGGAAGCTTTCACTACGCCTAGGCAGCAGGTGTGAAGCCATCATTTGCCTGAGGTATACCTCCAAACAGAGCTTCCTAACGTGATACTGAATCCAAGATGAAGTGCTTTTGTTCAGTTAACTTGAACATTAGCCTAAACTTTGAATAAGATATCGCTGCTGCTGACAAAAGTAGTTATTGTGCATCAGGTCAGGTATCTTGCTCTCTAATTATATATATATATTGTTCCAGTCAATGACTGTCCTCAGAGAAAATGAATACTTGAAACAGTTAATTCGAAACTGGAAGCCAACAAATGAGTCACGTTCAGGGTATTTCTTTAAGTAGCTTGTGAGAAGACCTCAGTTGTAAAGAAAACAAGAAATAAATGGGAGTTTGGATTGTCAATACGTGACTGATCTGTTTGCGCAACACGTCGGCACCAGCACGACTTTATGAGTCATTGACTCGTCGAATGCGTAGAAATATTTGTTCCAGTAGAAATTGAAAACAGATTCTCCCTGCGCACAGTACTCCCTGAGGTTTGTCAATCGTCTCAGCAGTTGCAGGCTGGAAGCGCTTCTGATAGTCGGATGTCTTCTCTACAGCATGAACAGGCAGCTCTATCGGCCGGTTCATTGCCGTTAATAAACAGTGCCTGGGTGGTAATTGAAATGTTATCAACTTCCCTTTATTATTTAAATCATGTCTCACCTGCAGAATTTCGAATACGAGCTGTTCTTGCGAGCCGCTACGTAAGGCTCTTGTTCTTCTTGTTCTTGTTCTTGTTCTTCTTGTTCTTGTTCT